>NC_057798.1:682128844-682223786 GCF_018294505.1 Triticum aestivum | reverse complement strand
AAACGGGACTCCACGGGATACTGTTCATATCCACCGTCGACCTCCTCCAGCCTCCACGGGCTACTGTTCATCCACCGTCGACCTCCTCCAGCCTCCACCCGCGACTGTTCATCCACGGGCTACTGTTCATCCAGCCTCCACCACGCGCTACTCCACCGGCTACTATTCAACCACCCTTCTCCACGGGCTCCTGTTCAACCACCCCTCCACGGGCTACTGTTCATCCAACCCTCCACCGTCTACTGTTCATCCAGCCCTCCACGGGGTCGTCCTGTTCATCCAGCCCTCCACGGGGTCCTATTCATCCAGTCCCAACCAGCTCGATCGATTGGGGTTCTGTTCATCCAGAGGCAACACCACGGGTCCTGTTCATCCACTCCCACCGCTCACTGTTCATCCTAACCCCCCGCAAACACTCACTGTTCATCCAGAGAGGCAGCATCGATCGGCTTCAGTTAGCAGCAGTAGCAAAGGAAACGATCACTCGGGTTCAGTAACGCGTAGCCTGCAGTGCAATCGCTCGGGTTCAGTTAGAGCCCAACGCCTCGCTCGGGTTCAGTTAGAGCCAATGCCTTGCACACACGCACGTATGTGTACGAGAGAAATGCGCATCGCTCGGCCCCCGACCTCCCACCGTAACTGGCAACTCCCCGAAATTTTCCTCCCCCTCGCTTCTACCACGGTTTTTTCCGTCATGGACGGCCCAAAGAATGTCATGCAGCTGCGTCTCCGGCCCGCCCAAGACGAAAAGCCCATTTTCTATCATGATTTTTTGTCATAGAAGTAGGAGCCCACCACATCTATGATGATACCGGGTTTTGTCACAATTATCGTCATAGAAGTGTCATATGTATGCCAATTTTTTTTTGTTCGGCCCAAAATGTCACGGATGTGTCTTATCTCGCCCCAGTTCATCACCGACCACTAAGCGATTTACATCCACTGCGATCATGGATGACCCTGTGAGACATGCCACCCTATTCTTCCAGATACAATGGGTCGATTAATACGGCATTTTGATATGCTAATCACGCTTCTGTTTCACTAAATTTCCAGAACAATACTACTTACTTTCTACTAATACTGTTCTGTCAACTGCAAAAATCAGGATTATCGCAACATTTTCGTGATCTATATTCCAGCTTTTAGTATATGGTTTGTTTTAGAAGCGGATAAGTGGTGAAGGGTCGTATATTGGAATACTTGTTATGCACGTCTATCTACACTCTTCTCAGCCTAGAAATCATTATGTGCTTGCTGACTTGTTTTGCTCACATTGCCGCTGAAACTGTGAGCGGTCCTTGCATGTCTTGTGTATTCATTGAAAGCGTCTAAAATATGGAGTTGCAACATGGATGCTAGCTGCTACTTTCATGTTATCAGAAGAAGGCAAAAGATCTCATTTTCTAGATATGTCAAGTTTAAATATGAATGATATTTTAAGAACAGAATTTTCAGTATCATATATCTATAGCAATTGTGTTCTGAAACAGAATTGTTGGCTCCTATACTGATTCTCTCAAGTCCTTCCAGCTTTAGGGACTGCTTAATTGGATCTGCACAATCCAACAAAATAAATGTGCATAATGTCTGCGACACTTTCTTCGGATCATCACAAAGGTAGTTGTAGGAGTAAAAAAGTACGTCATACTGTTTTTTAGTACAAGCTAGGGACTATTGAGAAAGAAAGGCTAGGACAAGTAATACTTGTTTTTACAGTACTTGCGCAAAAAGTATGTCATAGTGTTTTGTTCTAGATGATTTTGATGAATTTTACAACCTTCTTTTAAGTCGTATACCCCCAGAAAGTTTGCTTTCATGGGGCTTATTTAATCGAAGAAAGAACTATGAGTAATAGCAAACCTGACATGAAAAGTTTCAGAGACGAAAACTCCAGTCAGTTTTGTCAGGATCTTGTGACCCAATTCCAGGACTCTATTGACTAAGGTAATTAATGATATATCCGTGTGAATTATCCTGTTAAAAATTTTAGTGTTCACTTAGGGGTGAGTACAACCAGTAACTAAATTTAGATTACGAACTAGAGTAGGACAGTAAAATCAGGAGCAGGATGGAGAACACATGGGACATTGAGGACTAATGGTCAACGCTTAAATCTTGCTTTACATTCAGTTCAGTTCCAAGTAGTCTGATACATAGATGAAGATGCGAGTGTTGATCTGTGGTTGGTTTGGTAATTATATATTTTCCTTGATGACTGTCATCTTGTTGTCCTACATGTGCTATATGATATGCATAACAACTTGAGAGCACCTTTGCTGCTCTTGATGTGCTTCGTCATGCAGTTTTTTAAAGTGCACAAGCAAGCTTGCGAGTGATGACAACTAATATGACCTACAAACCTTGAATCAAGGTTTTTGGGGTTGAACATAGGGGCACAACGCGCTCTCCCATCTACACAGTGAAGCGTATGAAAGAAAAAGATACAATATACAAATCGTCACCGTCATTCAGTTTGTCGAAAACTAAGAAAAGCTCTTTAAAAAAACTGGGAAAAGCTCACGTGATGGAATGAGATGAGATTTCAATATCATGATTGTGTTTTATAATTTGAATGACCAAAGTAGATGGTCCAGTCAGCCCGTGTTTGACAATATGAAGGGACAAGCTTGTTGACCCATTATCTGGCCAGGAAAATACAATAATTCGGAGGGCTTAGGTATGGATAATAGATCTGACCTAATCTAGCAAGGTGAGTGACTTAATTTCACATGTGCAAAATGGAAGTTTAAACTTACTTGAATCTCTTGTAGGGTTTGGGGGAGATTGTCAGCGAGGCACTGTGAAAGTCCTTTTGCAATGACAATGATAGAGAAGATTTGAAAGATCTCGCTTGGCGTGGGGCAACTTGTGTACCCTTGGATGGGGGCGTCGTCCGGTGGCAGGGCACAGCCGGGAGGTGTTGGTGTCACCATTGTGCTACATCACACATTTTTCTCGCGGCGATTGTGTTACTGTTGTTGTTATCAACAACCTACCACGACGGTCCGGGAGGTGATGAAAGTTAGCTGCAGAGGCTAAATATATGAACTTTGCGGTGAAGAAAAACATGAACAATAATGCAACTATCCCCTTTAATGGGATTATTCAATCATTGGTTATCTGATTTAATCAGAACAGGAATGCACCTGCTATGTGACTGGCACAAAAATTATTGGTGAAGTTTGCTCTCATGCTTACACAATCTTTTATTCCTTTTCCACTATTCCTCACTGCAACCTCATGGTAGCACTATTGTTTCTCTGTAACCTGATATAGCTTTTTGATAATCTATTTATTTATTTGTATGAGCTTGAATTCTAATTCTTATTTCCATAGACCACAAGTTGTATGGGCTTATTTAACCTACTATCATGTACCCATTGTTCAGTTATGTCTATTGCATTTTGTTTTTCATTAAGCTTGAAATTTTAGACCTGAAATTGATCTTCATCAAAATTAGTTCAACTGAATGGAGCAAATATGTGAGTTAGATATAACGATTCACTGATTTTATAGGGACAAGAAACCTTTTTTTGATTGTTGTTGTCATCTTCCCACACCTGCCGTAAGTACTAAAGTAGTATACTGAAATATGAGACATGTTTGCGAAGTGTCCTCTCCTTTTAGTGATTTACAGTGGTAGTATTATTGATCTCCCATGTAGTGTGCTGACCAATAAGCAACTTAAATACCTTTCCAGTAATTAAGTTGGGTAAAGAGAAAGCAGAGAACGAAATCTTGGTGAAGACATCTCAACAGAGATGAGATAATGTTGCCCAAGCTGATTATTGCTTGGTTTTTATATCCCTTTTCAGTTGTATTTTTATGCATTATCGACTAGGAATAAAGAATATCTCACAATCAATTTTCAAGTGCCTGTACAAAACTCATAACATGGTTGGGCACTGTTATCCAAAACATATGTTACATTTTTCTCCATCATTATGCAACCTTTATTCGGATCATATTTTTCTTACCAATTCTTTATTCATTTATATTACATTTATTTTCTACTCATAGTATGTTTCTTGATAAATCAATGGACCCTATGCCCACCATTGATCTAATCATGGTTTGTCGTTATTTACCTTTGCATGTGCAAGCAAGACGTGTATTGCACGTGCAAGCTTACTAGTTAACTCAAATACATGGCAGTACATGGGAGTTGGGGGTAGGAGAGGTAGGGTTCGAGAGAGGGAGAGAGAGCGGATTCTCGATGCCCTTACACACACACACACACACCCGCTTGCTCACTTATCCACCCAGCTCCCAGGTGGACGTGTCAAACCTGCGGTTGGGCCTTCGGTTTCTCTTGGGGCGGCCTTCGCTGTCCTCTTGGATTCGGCCCCTGTGTCCATGTCCATCACATTCTCCCCTCCTTCAGCCCCGACTTGACCCCAAGCCGCAGCCCCCGGAACCGACTACGAAGCTCGAAGTAGTCCTCTCACGACACCAATGATGTTGGTTGCAACACCCACTTGATCAACACTTGAGGTATCTTGGCCGCTCCCCTGGTGATGACTCGACGTGCCCAGACTTGTTCCGAAATGGCCGGCACGAAGTGCTCTTTGGGCGGTGCAGGCAGGTCCGGTTCCACCGTAGTTGCTGGCGGTAGAGCTCCGCGAAGAAGTTATACGTGGAACATCGTATGAACTTTGCTCAACTCTGGAAGTTGCAAATGGTAGGCAACCACACCGATGCAAGTCGTGACATGAAAGGGACCAAAGTGGCGGAAGAATAGTTTATGATTAGCGCGTTCTGCAACTAAAACTTGGACATAAGGCTGGAGCTTGACGACCACCCAATCCCCCACCTTGAGCTCGCGCTCAGACCGGTGCTTGTCTTCTTGATCCTTCATACACTGATGAGCTCATTCTAGGTGTTGTTTGAGCAAGTTCGTCACAAGGGCACGTTCGTGCATCCAAACTGAGAGGTCCAGCGGAGCAGTTGCAGATGCATCCAGGATGCCAAAATGCCAAGGAGGGTGGCCATAGAGCATTTCAAAAGGCACATATGGTGGGGAAAGATCCAGACACATATGGCCATTCAAATATATTTGATCATGAATTATTATTGTTGACAATTATCACTATGATAAATAAGTTGGGACGCGAAACATTAAGCTCCTGTAAAATGTGAATGGACTCAAGTCTTGCAACGGGGGCAGCTGTCTCACCATAGTCCATACCTTCGACTTGAGTGTAGCCTTGAGAAACGAGATGAGCCTTGTTGCGCACCACTTTTCCATCCTCATCTTGCTTATTTCCGAAACACCCATTTTGTTACAATGAGGTTTTGGTCATCCTTTGGCTTCTCAACGAAAGTCCATACTTGGTTTCTCTCAAAGTTATGTAGCTCTTCGTGTGTAGCGTTTATCCAATCTGGATCTTCAAGGGCTTCTTCCACCTTCATAGATTCAATGCTACAGATGAATGAGCAATGTTCACAAAATTTAGCTAAACGAGTTTTTGAGCGAGTGATTCTTCTGGAGTTGAAGTCGTCAAGGATTTGCTAAATGGGATGATTCTTTGAGACTCCTGATCTAACTCATGAGAGCTTTTACTTGGGTTGTGGTGGAACATCCTCATCATCATCTTCTTCTTCCTCTTCATTGTTATTGGCGTTGTTGTTCGCTTGTGGAGGTGGAGAAGTTGTTAGGGAATGTAGCATGCAATTTCAAAAAAAATTCATACGCTCATGCAAGATCTATCTAGGAGATGCATAGCAACGAGAGGGGGAGAGTGTGTCCACGTACCCTCATAGACTGAAAGCAGAAGCGTTTGACAACGCGGTTGATGTAGTCGAACTTCTTCTCGTTCTGACCGATCAAGCACCGAACGTACGACACCTCTGAGTTCTGCACACGTTCAGCTCGATGGCGTCCCTTGAACTCTTGATCTAGCAAAGTGTCGAGGGAGAGTTCCGTCAGCACGACGGCGTGGTGACGGTGATGGTGAAGTGATCCATGCAGGGCTTCGCCTAAGCACTACGTGAATATGACCGGAGGCGTAAACTGTGGAGGGGGGCGCCGCACACGGCTAAAAATGGTTGGTCTATCTTCTAGGTGCCTCACCCCTTCTTATATATAAGTGGGGGGAGAGGGAGCAGCCAAGGGGGCGCCCAACTAGGAGGAATCCTACTTGGGGCCCTAGTACTATTTGCCTCCCCCCTTACCATAATTACCGAAGGGGGAAGGAAGGAGGAGGGAGGAGGGAAGGAAGGGGGAGGCCGAATCCCTCCCCTTCCTTTCTCTCTTCGCCTCTTTCCCTCCCCTCCAGGTTTGGCCTATATGGGCGCGCAGCAGCCCATGCTGTCTGTTGTGTTTCCCCTCTTGGCCCATTAGGCACAAGGCCCAAATCTTTGCTGGGGGTGCCTAGAACCCCTTTCCGGTGACCCGATACGTACCCGGTACCCCTGGAACACCTCTCGACCATTTCGAGACTCCTCGTCATGTCTGTGACCTCATCCGAGACTCCGAACAACATTCGGTCACCAAATCACATAAGTCATATAATACAAAATCGTCATCGAACGTTAAGCGTGCGGACCCTACGGGTTCGAGAACTATGTAGACATGACCGAGACACCTCTCCGGTCAATAACCAACAGTGGAACCTGGATGCTCATATTGGCTCCTACATATTCTATGAAGATCTTTATCAGTCGTACCGTAATGACAACATACGTTATTCCCTTTGTCATCGGTATGTTACGTGCCCGAGATTCGATCATCGGTATCTTCATACCTAGTTTAATCTCGTTACCGGCAAGTCTCTTTACTCATTCTGTAATGCATCATTCCGCAACTAACTCATTAGTCACATTGCTTGCAAGGCTTCTTATGATGTGCATTACCGAGAGGGCCCAGAGATGCCTCTCCGATACTCGGAGTGACAATTCCTAATCTCAATCTATGCCAACCCAACAAACACCTTCGGAGATACCTGTAGAGCATCTTTATAATCACCCAGTTACGTTGTGAGGTTTGATAGCATATAAGGCATTCCTCCAGTATCCGGGAGTTGCACAATCTCATAGTCGAAGGAATATGTATTTTACATGAAGAAAGCAATAGCAATAAAACTGAATGATCAATATGCTAAGATAACGGATGTGTCATGTCCATCACATCATTCTCCTAATGATGTGATCCCGTTCATCAAATGATAACACATGTCTATGGCTAGGAAACTTAAACATCTTTGATTAATAAGCTAGTGTAGTAGAGGCTTACTAGGGACACGATGTTTCGTCTATGTATCCACACATGTATCAAGTTTCCGATTAATACAATTCTACCATGAATAATAAACATTTATCATGATATAAGGAAATATAAAATAACAACTTTATTATTGCCTCTAGGGCATATTTCCTTCAGTCTCCCACTTGCACTAGAGTCAATAATCTAGATTACATTGTAATGATTCTAACACTCATGGATTCTTGGTGCTGATCATGTTTTGCTCGTGGAAGAGGCTTAGTCAATGAGTCTGCAACATTCAGATCCGTATGTATTTTGCAAATCTCTATGTATCCCTCCTTAACTTGATTATGGATGGAGTTGAAGCGTCTCTTGATGTGTTTGGTTCTTTTGTGAAATCTGGATTCCTTTGCCAAGGCAATTGCTCCAGTATTGTCACAAAAGATTTTCATTGGACCCGATGCACTAGGTATTACACCTAGATCAGATATGAACTCCTCTATCCAGACTCCTCCATTTGTTGCTTCTGAAGGAGCTATGTACTCTGCTTCACACATAGATCCCGCCACGACGCTTTGCTTGGAACTGCACCAACTGACAGCTCCACCATTCAATATAAATACGTATCCGGTTTGTGACTTAGAGTCATCCAGATCAGTGTCAAAGCTAGCATCGACGTAACCATTTACGACGAGCTCTTTGTCACCTCCATAAATGAGAAACATATCCTTAGTCCTTTTCAGGTACTTCAGGATGTTCTTGACCGCTGTCCAGTGATCCACTCCTGGATTACTTTGGTACCTCCCGGCTAAACTTATAGCAAGGCACACATCAGGTATGGTACACAACATAACATACATGATAGTGTTGGGGAACGCGGTAATTTAAAAAAATTCCTACAGACACGCAAGATCTATCATGGTGATGCATAGCAATGAGCGGGAAGAGTGTTGTCTATGTACCCTCGTAGACCGGAAGTGGAAGCGTTTTGTCAACGCGGTTGATGTAGTCGTACGTCTTCACGATCCGACCGATCCAAGTACCGAATGTACGGCACCTCCGAGTTCAGCACACGTTCAGCTCGGTGATGTCCCACGAACTCTCGATCCAACTGAGTGTCGAGGGAGAGCTTCGTCAGCACGATGGCGTGATGACGGTGATGATGAAGCTACTGGCGCAGGGCTTCGCCTAAGCACTGCAATGATATGACGAGGTGGATTATGGTGGAGGGGGGCACCGCACACGGCTAAGAGATCAATGATCAACTTGTGTGTCTATGGGGTGCCCCCTCCTCCGTATATAAAGGAGTGGAGGAGGGGGAGGGCCAGCCCTCTATGGCGCGCCCTAGAGGAGTCCTACTCCCACCGGGAGTAGGATGCCCCTTCCCTAGTTGGACTAGGAGAGAAGGAAGGGGGAGAGAGGCAGGAAGGAAAGGGGGGCGCCCCCCCCTTCCTAGTCCAATTTGGACCAAAGGGGGAGGGGGTGCGCGGCCTACCCTGGCCCCTCTCTCTCTCCACTAAAGCCCATTAGGGCCCATATACTTCCCGGGGGGTTCCAGTAACCTCTTGGTACTCCGGTATATATGCCCAGACTCTCTCGAAAACTTTCCGATGTCCAAACATAGTCATCCAATATATCGATCTTTATGTCTCGACCATTTTGAGACTACTCGTCATGTACGTGATCATATCCGGGACTTCAAACTACCTTCGGTACATCAAAACACATTGAGGGAGTCCTGGATTAGGGGGTGTCCGGATGACCGGACTATGACCTTTGGCCGGACTCCCGGACTATGAAGATACAAGATTGAAGACTTTGTCCCATGTCCGGATAGGACTTTCCTTGGCATGGAAGGCAAGCTTGGCGATACGATATGTAGATATCCTCCCATTGTAACCGACTCTGTGTAACCCTAGCCCTCTCCGGTGTCTATATAAACCGGAGAGTTTTAGTCCGTAGGAAGAACAACAATCATACCATAGGCTAGCTTCTAGGGTTTAGCCTCTCTGATCTCGTGGTAGATCAACTCTTGTACTACCCATATCATCAATATTAATCAAGCAGGAGTAGGGTTTTACCTCCATCGAGAGGGCCCGAACCTGGGTAAAAAACATCGTGTCCCTTGTCTCCTGTTACCATCCGCCTAGACGCACAGTTCGGGACCCCCTACCCGAGATCCGCCGGTTTTGACACCGACAATGGTGCTTTCATTGAGAGTTCCTTTGTGTCGTCGCCTTTAGGCCCGATGGCTCCTTCGATCATCAACCTCGACGCGGTCCAGGGTGAGACTTTTCTCCCTGGACAGATCTTGGTATTCGGCTGCTTTGCACTGCGGGCCAATTCACTTGGCCATCTAGAGCAGATCGAAAGCTACGCCCCTGGCCATCAGGTCAAATTTGGAAATTTGAACTACACGGCTAACGTCCGCGGGGACTTGATCTTCGATGGATTTGAACCACAGCCGAGTGCGCCACACTGTCACGATGGGCATGATCTAGATCTGCCACCGGACAGTGCCCAGAGCGCCGCTCAGGTGTCCGCTCCGACCCTTAGCTCGGAGCCAACTGCGCCGGTCGAGGACGGGTGGCTAGACGCCGCCTCGGGGGCTGCAATATCTACGGCGATCGAGCCGAACACCAGCCTTGTCCTTTGTGAAGCTCGTGACTCTAAGGTGCCGGACTCCTTTCCGGACTCCGAATCTTCCGCACCCCTCCCGATCGAACCCAATTGGGCTCCGATCATGGAGTTCACCGCTGCGGACATCTTTCAGCGCTCGCCCTTTGGCGACATCCTGGATTCACTAAAGTCTCTCTTTTTATCAGGGGAGCCCTGGCCGGACTATGGTCAGCAAGGTTGGGATGCGGACGACAAAGAAATTCGAAACCCACCCACCACCCACGTCATAGCCACTGTCGACGATTTAACCGACATGCTCAACTTCGACTCCGAAGACATCGACGGTATGGACGCCGATGAAAAAGACGAACAAGAACCAGCGCCTATAGGGCAGTGGACAACCACCTCATCTCACGATGTATACATGGTGGACACACCTAAAAGAAACAACGACGATGATCAAAAGGGCGCAACGAGGGATTATTCCCTCGAAAAGCAATCAAAGCGGCGACGGAAACGCCGTGCCAAGCCTCACCTCGACAGAGATCTAGCCATAGGGCAGGATGAACCGGCGGACGACGAACATACCATCGAGTAACTGTCCAAACATGGCAACTTGGAGAAACAAACCAAACATCCCGTCCCCGGCGAAGATAATAGTCCGGACAACCTCACGCCGGACAAGTTGCTGGAGAAGAAGAACCTCCACCAATGGCTTGTCGCCACTGTGCATAGCCTGAAAAAGCAGAAGCAGAAGCTCAAAACAGCGGAAGATGCACTCAGAATCAGATGGGATAGAGTACTCAACACCGCACACAAGTACGGCGACAGTCACCACACAAAGAGCTATCCGACGCGAAAATTACTACCGGAATTTGATGAAGAGGCCCTAGAGCCCCCACGGTCAAAAAACAAGGAAGCCACCAGGTCGGATAGACGACCCCATGACCGACATCAAGTGGCAAAGGGCGCCGCACTCAATCCGGCGCGCAATCCACACAAGGATTCACATCAAAAAGACGGCCCAACTAGATCTATCTACGGGCCAAGAAAGCAAGCTCTAGTAAGCAATGCAATGCAACAAATACCCGAACATCATGGCACACCCAAATACAGGGGCGCTGCACATCCCCCATGTTTCACCAATGAGGTGCTGGACCATGAATTTCCAGCGGGATTCAAGCCCGTAAGCATAGAGGCATATGACGGAACAACAGACCCTGGAGTCTGGATTGAGGATTATATCCTCCACATACACATGGCTGGAGGAGATGACCTCCACGCCCTGAAATACCTACCCCTCAAGCTCAAAGGGCCAGCCCGGCACTAGCTTAAAAGCCTTCCCGAAAACACCATAGGAAGTTGGGAAGAGCCCGAGGACGCTTTTCAGGCAAATTTTCAAGGGACCTATGTCCGAACTCCGGATGCAGACGATCTCAGCCATATAACTCAACAACCCGGAGAGTCAGCCCGGAAACTCTGGAACAGATTTCTTACTAAAAAGAATCTGATAGTCGACTGTCCGTACGCCGAAGCCTTAGCAGCTTTCAAACATAGCATTCGATACGAATGGCTCGCCAGACACTTTGGCCAAGAAAAGCCAAGAACAATGGCCGTATTGACAAGCCTCATGACCTGCTTTTGCGCAGGAGAGAATAGCTGGTTGGCTAGAAGCAGCACCAGCGACCCAAGTACATTCGAAGTTAGAGATGGAAATGGGAAACCGCGTCGTAGCAAGGAACGACGCTGATTCAAGGATAACAGCCCGAAGAGCGCGGCAGTCAATGCCAAATTTAAGAGCTCTCGGCAGAATCAAAAAAAGCCGCCCCCAAAGATAATAGGGACGAGCTATCTAACCTCAACAAAATCTTGGACAAAATATGTCAAATCCACAGTACTCCCAGGAGGCCTGCAAACCACACCCACAAAGATTGTTGGGTCTTCAAGCAATCTGGCAAACTCAACGCCGAACACAAGGGGCTCGACATACCAAGCGAGGACGACGACGAACCCCACAAGTAGAACAACGGCGAACAAAAGAAGTTCCCACAAGAAGTCAAAATAGTAAATTCACTTCATGTGACAAAAAGGAAAAACAGAGTGGCGCCCATGGAGGTACGCGCCATACGACCTGTCCCAGAGGAGTCCCGCCACTGGTTGTTACAACCAATCATCTTTGATCATCAGGATTACTCTAGAGGTATTCGGAACGCAGGCTGGACTGCATTGGTCTTAGATCCAATAATTGACGGACTCCACTTTGCACAAGTCCTAATGGACGGCGGCAGTGACCTAAACCTGCTATATCAGGACACAATCCACAAAATGGGGTTAAACCCAACAAAAATTCGCCATGGCAACACTTCCTTTCAAGGGCTCACGCCAGGCCCAGATACCCATTGTATGGGTTCCCTCTCGTTAGAAGTTATGTTCGGCTCCCCCGACAACTTCCAAAGCGAAAAGCTAACCTTCCATATCGCCCCATTCATAAGTCGCTATCAAGCACTACTGGGACGCGAAGCTTTCGCCCGCTTTAACGCAATACCGCATTATGCATCCCTTACACTCAAAATGCCAGGTCCACGAGGCATCATCTCATTAAAAGGAAATATCAAGTGTTCCTCGAGTGCAGACGATGGTGCGGCTGCCTCGACAGCCGCACACTAATCCAGCTTTACTAGTTAAAGCACCTAAATAGGTCGTTAAAGACCCCGGACATGGCTCGACAAGTCCGGCGTAAACATACACAGGCTTAATAGCCGCATAACCCTGTACAAGGGGCTCCGCGCGTTTACACCAGGAGACAATAAAGCTCACTTCTACCCATTTTTCTGTATTATACTTTGTTTATTTTAACATAGATTGCTCGCACAATTGTCTTCCACTAAGTTCCTCTCTTTTGCAGATGAACACCGTGCTACACCCGTCCAGGATACAACACAACGGAGACACAGGCGCAGACGTGCAGTAGGGACCCGTTTCAAGGATTCTTTTCAGATGAAGACCATGCGTAAACCTTTCTTACTGTCTCTTGTTGATAACATCCCCCAATTTTTTGCTATAACCAAGGAGGAGGCTGGCATCTTGGCATGTGGCCACGCCAGAATTTTGCATGTACCTGGACACCAGGGGCTTCTTACCAAGGGCTTTTGTTCGGCCCGCTTCCATAAAGACCGAATACCTTAGGGAGTGTTCGGCGTCGCGAGTTTGGCCTTATATGCATCAGCTCCGAATCATGTCTTTGGTCAAATGTTGGGTTTTCCCGGCTCCTGTGTTTTTCTGCCTTATGTTCTGCTCTATTGGCTAAGGCGGCACCAGGAGAACTACTGCGATTGTGCCCCGGTTCGGCCAGGCGAGCACCTCAGTAGAGAAGGCAGAAAACTGACTGTCATGATATAGTGAGAGACTGGTCAGCCACTCGATGACTTGCCGGAATCTTTAGGATTCCTCCGCATTAACGAAGGGCCGTTTCCCGGTCAGGCACACACGCGTCCCGAATTCGGGCGAGTGTGGTGCCCTTAGGGGCTATTCAGTAGCCCCATTGTCAAACTCCTATGGCTAAGTGAAAGTGATATAGCATTATAGTCCGGTTGCCTAGTTCGCTGCGCTATCACCTCCTTTATAGGACCAAGACGTTGGATCAAGTGTGAAAATGCGCCTTCTGCGAACACCCCCACATTATATGCGTGGGGGCTGAAGCCAACGACTGCCATCTTTCAGGTTATATACACATATACATTAACGGCCGCACAGGAGGCATTCTAATTCTTGAAAGCACAAGTATAAAAAGCTTTTATATTCCATCCAAGCATTGTTTTACAATAGCACATGTTATTTGAACACAACATCCTTCAAGCACTGCGTCTCTATTAAACGAGCGCCTTGCAGAACTTCCTCAAATTAGTGCTTGGAAGGTACTCGGCTTTCGTCCGAATCCTGCGATGCAACAACACTGGCCTTCATATCCGCCCAGTATGTCTTGACACGGGCAAGAGCCATCTGTGCACCCTCTATGCACGCTGACCTCTTCATTGCATCAATATGCGGCACCGTACCAAGGAACTGCTGCACCAAGCTAAAATAATCTTCGGCTCTGGCCCTTCCGGCCACAGACGACTCACAACATACCTCATGGCGAGTCCGGATAACCTGTTTAGCTTCGCCCAAGCGGCCAAACGGTAGGATACCGGAAGTGGGCGCTCTGAATTGTGGAACTGCGACCAAAAAAGTTCTTCCAATTCATGGTCACCTAGACCTCGGAAGTGTTCGGTCGCGTCCGCAGCACTCGCCGCCAAATCCAGATAAGTGTTTGCCGCACTCCACTTCCGGTCTAACGGAGCATACTTAGGATCCCCGAACATCATCCGCAGCATATAGGGCTTCCCAGCCGCGATATCTCCGACCTGACGTAGCTCCTCCTTCATAGCTCTTATTGCAGAGCGAGTGTCCTTGGCCTCGGCAGTGACCTTTTCTAGGTCCTTCTATGCCACCCTATCTTCTTTTTCAAGAAGCTTACAATGGTCGGAAGTATACTTCAATTTTACAGCCATCTCGGCCATTTCTTTCTTGCTCTGGTAGTGAGCAGCCTGTTCGGCTTTTAGCTCTTCAGCCGCATCGCTTTTCCTCGCTTGCTCCTTGGCTTGGGCAAGTTCCGCCCGAAGGTTCTCCACGGCAGCGGCACCATCTGCATTAAGCACATCTGTTATAAGGTACGAGCATCAAGATCCTCTTACCAGATGTCTTTGGAGACATTACATACCTTGTGCCTCGTCTAGCCGCTCATTTACAAGCGCGATGTCGGCATCTGCCACGTCAAGTTGCCGCTTTAGCTCGCAAATTCCTCAGTCCGGCTAACCACCGAACACCTCGCCACCTACATAGGGAAGGCGACATATTATACCTGAGATTATGATCCTCTGTGCGTTGTCATTTTTTGACAACACACAGAGTCTCAGGGGCTACTATCTATACATGGCACATTTTATATATGCGGCTCTGTTCAAAGGTACATCTTTTCACGTACCTCGAAACCTGTGAGTAAACTCCTGGCGGCCTCGTACAATCCGCTTTCCGCGGATGAAAACCTTCTAATCACCGTGTTCATCAACACACGGTGTTCTTCTGAGATAGATGCTCGCCCGAGCAGATCCTTCAGCCCCTCCGACCGTGCACCGAAAGGTGCCGGACTAGTGCGACGACCTTTTTCAAGGTCCGGATTTGGAGAAACCCTCCGAGACAAGACCTCGGGGTCGCCTGCCTCGCAAGACGGTATAGTTGGGGGGAGGCGTTTCGCTCTCCATCATCTCCGGACGGAGATCCCCTGAAGATGAGCTCTGCTGAGAAGGGTTGAGATCCGAACTGCAAGGTAAAATTTTTGTTATCTTCCTCAGAGATAAAACAGGGATATCACTCATTTTAAACCCCTCTCCTTACTTATGGCTCGGTGGAGAGCTGATCCCCTTGGGGGCGCAATGCGGCCGGGGCACTCTCCGGCGTCGGACCCTCTAACAAAGATTTCTTCCCCCGCTTTGAGGCCATTGCCTCCGGGTCTTCAAAGGTGTTCCTCTTCTTTCCCTGGATAGAGGAGTTCTCGATTCCTCCTTTCCTGACAGCCTCCTTCGCGGAGGCGATAGCTTCTTTGTTCCCCTCTTCACCTTCTTCAAAAGGCGCAATCTCCCGCATCCTGGTCAACACGGGATCCGGCGTGGTCTCAGGAAGGGGGGCCGGACACCTGATAAGCTTTGCTTCCGCTATCCACTCCTGTTTAAAGGGTAGCTCTTTTAAGGGCAGTTTTATGATAAATGTACAGATGGCGTGTCCGGGTATGGGGCTACTTACTTGAGTATCCGGACGATTGCAGCTCAGACCTGCGTCCTCGGACAAATCCGGACACCTTGCTTGTGATCCAAAGAACAATTTGTACATTTCCACGGGCGTCGTGCCCATAAAGTGTTGGAGAGCTTGTGGCCCTTCCGGATTAAATTCCCACAGGCGGAGGGGGCGACGTTTGCAGGGCAGTATGCGGCGAATCAGCATAACCTGCGCCACTACGGCCAAATTGATATCTCTCTCTAGGAGATCTCAAGCGCGGCCCTGCAGCAAGGGCACGTCCTTGGATGGCCCCCAGTTAAGCCCTTTATTGACCCATGACACTCGTCATGGTCGGGGACCCGAGCGAAAAGCAGGTGGCGCCACCCACGTGGTGCCCCTGGGAGCTGTGATGTAAAACCACTCTCGTTGCCATAAGCCGAGTTCCTCTTGAAAAGAGCCCTCGGGCCATGGAGCGTCGGCAATCTTGCTTATAATAGCACCTCCTCACTCAGAGTGCTGCCCTTCGATCATCTTCGGTTCTACCTTGAAGGTCTTAAGCCACAACCCGAAGTGAGGGGTAATATGGAGGAAGGCCTCGCACACGACAATGAACGATGAGATTTGGAGGATGGACTCCGGAGCTAAGTCGTGGAATTCCAGCTCGTAATAAAACATGAGCCCCCTCACGAAGGGATCAATTGGGAAACCTAGCCCCCGAAGGAAGTGGGATGTGAACACCACACTCTCACCGGGCTGGGGAGTGGGAATAGCCTGCCCTTGAGCAGGCAGCCTATGCGAGATTTCGCCGGTCAGATACCTGGCATCTCTCAGCTTTCGCACGTCTTCTTCCATAACGAAGGAAGGCATCCACCGGCCTTGGAGGTCGGAGCCGGACATCATTGAAGGTCCGAAGCGCCTGAATCTGGAGCTTTGGGTGTTGGAACTCGAAGCGAGAGGCAGATTTGATTGGATTGAAAGAAAGGAGTCGAGCCTTGGTCTCTTTATAAAGAGGTTGAATAGCAAGAGCCCTCCCCATGACCGTTTGGGACTCACTTTCAATTAAGAAGTCATACCAATGGCACAGTTGGGTTACCCACGCCCGTATTGATGAGAATCCCGGAATAAGGGGACACGATCTCTGCTTTGACAAGACGTGCCAAGGAAACTGCCTCGCTAAACGCGCTGAGGTGGAACAGTAAAACGAATAAAGATTTGGCCATGGCGTGATGTCACACTACGGAATACGTCAGCAGATTAGATTTGTGTAAATATTATTCTCTCTACGGTGGTATGTGGAAATTATTTTGCAGAGTCGGACACTATCCTTGTGTTCAACATCTTCTGTGAAGTATTCGGAGGAGGAACCCTCCTTGCAATGCCGAAGACAATTTGCGCGTCGGAGTAGTCGTCATTGAAGCCTATTTCAGGGGCTACTGAGGGAGTCCCGGATTAGGGGGTGTCCGGATGACCGGACTATGACCTTTGGCCGGACTCCCGGACTATGAAGATACAAGATTGAAGACTTCGTCCCGTGTCCGGATAGGACTTTCCCTGGCGTGGAAGGCAAGCTTGGCGATACGATATGTAGATCTCCCCCCATTGTAACCGACTCTGTGTAACCCTAGCCCTCTCCGGTGTCTATATAAACCGGAGAGTTTTAGTCCGTAGGAAGAACAACAATCATACCATAGGCTAGCTTCTAGGGTTTAGCCTCTCTGATCTCGTGGTAGATCAACTCTTGTACTACCCATATCATCAATATTAATCAAGCAGGAGTAGGGTTTTACCTCCATCGAGAGGGCCCGAACCTGGGTAAAAAACATTGTGTCCCTTGTCTCCTGTTACCATCCGCCTAGACGCACAGTTCGGGACCCCCTACCCGAGATCCGCCGGTTTTGACACCGACACACATAAACTCGTAATATCGATCGTCACTGAATGTTAAGCGTGCGGACCCTACGGGTTTGAGAACTATGTAGACATGATCGGGACACGTCTTCGATCAATAACCAATAGTGGAACCTGGATGCTCATATTGGCTCCCACATATTCTACGAAGATATTTACCGGTCAAACCACATAACAACATACATTGTTCCCTTTGTCATCGGTATGTTACTTGCCCGAGATTCGATCATCGGTATCTCAATACCTAGTTTAATCTCGTTACCGGCAAGTCTCTTTACTCGTTCCGTAATGCATCATTCCATAACTAACTCATTAGTCACATTGCCTGCAAGTCTTATTGTGATGTGCATTACCGAGAGGGCCCAGAGATACCTCTCCGACAATCGGAGTGACAAATCCTAATCTCGATCTATACCAACTCAACAAACACCATCGGAGACACCTGTAGAGCATATTTATAACCACCGAGTTATGTTGTGACGTTTGATAGCACACAAAGTGTTCCTCCGGTATTCGGGAGTTGCATAATCTCATAGTCATAGGAAGATGTATAAGTCATAAAGAAAGCAATAGCAATATACTAACACTACAAAAAAAAGACACATCCGTGACATTTTGGGTCGAACAATTTTTTTTGTCATACATATGACACTTCTATGATGATAATTGTGACAAAACCCGGTATCATCATAGATGTGGTGGGCTCCTACTTCTATGACAAAAATCATGACAGAAAATGGGCTTTTCATCTTGGGAGGGCCGGAGACGCAGCTGCATGACATTCTTTGGGCCGTCCATGACGGAAAAATTGTGGTAGAAGCGAGGGGGAGGAAAAATTCGGGGAGTTGCCGGTTACGGTGGTAGGTCGGGGGCCGAGCGATGCGCGTTTCTCTCGTACACGTACGCGCGTGTGCGCGAGGCGTTGGCTCTAACTGAACCCGAGCGAGGCGTTGGGCTCTAACTGAACCCGAGCAATTGCACTGCAGGCTACGCGTTACTGAACCCGAGCGATCGATCGATGGCTGTTAACTGAACCCGATGGAGCGGTTCCTTCGCTACTGCTGCTAACTGAAGCCGATCAATTGGATGAACAGTGAGTGTTGTGGGGGGATGGGGGGGTGGATGAACAGTGAGCGGTGGCGTTGCCTCTGGATGAACAGGACCCCGTGATGTGGAGGGCTGGATGAATAGTAGATGGTGGAGGGCTGGCCATGGAGGGGTGGTTGAACAGGACCCCTTGGTGTGGAGGGCTGGATGAACAGTAGACGATGGAGGGGTGGATGAACAATAGACGGTGGAGGGGTGGTTGAACAGTAGCCGGTGGAGTAGCGCATGGTGGAGGCTGGATGAACAGGAGCCCGGGGAGGCTGGAGGAGGTCGACGGTAGCCCGTGGAGGCTGGAGGAGGTCGACGGTGGAGATGAATAGTATCCCGTGGAGTCCTGTTTTGCGGTACTCCACACCCCTCCCGATGAACAGGACCCCCGTTTCGACCGTAGGAGGTCCGTTTCCTCCGTTTTGCAGTGCGCCACACCCCTCCCTATCAACAGGACCCCCGTTTCGACCGTAGGAGGTCCGTTTCGTTCGTTTTGCGGTACGCCACACCCCTCCCGATCAACAGGACCCCATTTCGACCGTAGCGCTCCAACACAAGTCCGTTTCGTCCGTTTTGCGGTACACCACACCCCTCCCGATCAACAGGGCCCTCGTTTCGACCGTAGGAGGTCCGTTTCCTCCGTTTTGCGGTACGCCACACCCTCCCGATCAACAGGACCCCGTTCCAAACGTAGGAGGTCCATTTCTTCCGTTGTTCGGTACGCCAGGCCTCGTTTCCATCGCTTGTTCCGTCAAAGCCCTCCCGATGAACACGACCACGCATTCCGTTCTGACCCAGCCAGTTGGCTCCCCATGAACACGACTACGATGATGTTTCTCTGTTCCGACCCAGCCATGTACGTATGCGCGAGTAGGCGTTCGAGACCCTGCCCGTATATACGTATGTGGCCGTATTTTCTTTCTTGCACCCTCATCGTTGTACGTACGTGTACATGCTACGTGTGCGCCTCTACATCGACACGTGCGCGTCTCTACTACGACACGTGCATGCCTCTACATCGACCAGTATGTACGTACACTTTCGTGACCAGAATGACAACACTACGTACGCTTTGACCAGGTGGGTCCCGACTGTCAGGCACTTCCTTGCCTGCGAAGATGTAGCTGGTGGGTCCCAGCAGTCAGGGGGGCGAATCATTTTGGTTTTTTTTTTGCCCGGACGCACTTCCTTGCATGCGAAGAAGTAGTTGGTGGGTCCCAGCAGTCAGGGGGGAAACATTTTTTTCGTGAAATACTGGTGGCCCATCCGATGGGTCCCTGCTGTCAGGTGGAGGGATAATTATTTTGCGCATAATAAGGAGGCACTTCCTTGCGGCCGCCGTGGACCCAGCTGTCAGCCTCTCCATGCACAGTACTCTTCCGATGGAAGTCGGTCGTTGACCACATTGACCATGCCGCGCCGAGAGCACCACAGCGGTGGACGACGGCGAGGCCTAGGAAGGGGACAACGCAGAGCCGGGGAAGACGCAGCAGTGGATGCCCACGTGAAGAGGAGTATGAGGGTGAGGCTGCCGTCGCCGCAGAATAACAGGGGGTGTGGGTGAGTAGAGGGATGGCCTGGCCAGCGGTGGGAGTAGTAGGGGGTGGTGAGGCCTCCACGGCATCACAGCCGGCAACGGGAGGCAGGAGCATGCGGCACGACCGGTGCTGCTTTGGGCGGCTGGAGCACGAAGACCAGAGGTTGAAGAAGCACTACGGACGTTGGATGGACATCGTATGGTCACTAGAGCTAGAGTCGTTCATATTGACTAAGTTGACAAAGCCCTCCGTCCCCGTAAACTTAGTAGGCCCACAAGACAGCAGGGGGAACGTTTTTTTTTTCATGAAATATAGAGACCCTTCCGGTGGGTCCCAGCTATGAGGTGGAGGAATCATTATTTTGCACGTAATAAGGAGGGATTTTCCTGTGTGGGCCCCTACTGTCAGCCTCTTCCGATGGCTATTGTTTGTTGACCATGTTGACCTCGCCGCGCCGAGAGCACAAACGCGATGGACAAGGGAGGGGCCCAAGAAGAGAACCACCCAGAGCCGGCGAAGCCACCGCAATGGATGCCCATGCTGAGGGGAGAACAAGCGCTGACTGGTCGGCTGCGGGGTGAGGCTGACGTCGCCAGAAAATAACAGGATGTGTGGGTGGTTAGAGGGATGGCCTGGCGGCAGCACAACCAGCCACGGGAGGAGGGAGCAGGCAGTCCCGCCGGCGCTGGTTTGGGCGGCTGGAGCAGGAAGATCAGAGATTGAAGAAGCACGACGGCCGTTGGATGGACATCCAACAGTCATTGCTGTGTGTTGACTAAGTTGACAAAGCCTTGCGTATGCATCAAAAAAAAAATTTAGGACAGCGTCATCGTCAACCTAGTAGGCCCAGAAGTCAGCCTCCAAATCTGTGGAAAACAGCATACAACCCATTAACAATTATTTTCAATAATTTACAACCCATTTGCTAATTCTTAAGGATATTTGAAGCCCATATTCTTTTTATTAGCATTACAGACCATACATTCTGGGCACTGCTAAAAAATTCAACGAAATTTTGCATATTTCGGTGGGGTCCGAACTCTTTTAATCACAAAATTTCGAGTCACGTTAAAAATAGTTTTCAAAAAATTATATAAAAAGAAATTCAAAAAACAATTGTCCGCAAAGAAATGAATGAAATTTAGAATCTTAACTAGCAAGATGCCCGTTCGTTGCACGGAACATGAAGATGCATTTGTATGAGTAGTTTATCTTGTGGGTGAAAAGATGATATTTTAATGTAATTGGCAGTTGGCTTTGGTTTTTATAAGAGTAGAGAGTAGAGAAATCCTGATTTTTTTTGATATTTTAATGCAATTGCCGGTTGGCTTTGGTTTAATAATTTACAGCCCATTTCTTACAACTTATAGCCCGTTTTCTGGGGAAGCCCATTTCTTATCCCTCCTCGTCTTGAAAGATTTGCAGCCCAGCAGGGCTGAGAAAAGCAAGTAGGCCTCGGTTTTGGTATTCACCAAAAAAAGAACTGGGCTAACCAATTTCAGAAAGAAAAAAATATCAACTAGGCTCGTCATGTGCTTAATAAAAGTGTAAGCGTGGGCTAGACGGGCCACAACCCCCACACAATGCGCAGTTGAGCTCCGTCTCTGAAACTGGAAAACAACTGGGCGAGCTGCTGGGTCCCTGGTGTTATCCGCTCGTTGTGTAATTTTCTTGTTTATTGACTACATTGACAATGGCATGGAACCTAGTTGTCAAACAATTAGGAGGAAGATTGTTTTGGCTTGTAATAATGAGGCACCTTCTTGCGAAATGCAATGACCCTGGTGGGTCCCTACTGTCAGCCTCTCCACGTACAATCATCTCCTGATTCCTCTTGGTTGTTGACCATGTTGACAACACCAGACAGCGGTGAGCACAGCGAGCTAACCAAGGCGGAGAATGACGGCAAGGCCTCGGATGGGAACGAACATCAGCCATGGAAGATGCGGCAGTGTAGTGGCAGGTGGAGGGGAGTATGAGGGCAACAACATGCAAGTCAAGCATGCAAATGGTACAAAAAGGCCAAGGATTAATTGTTCATCAAATTTGTAGACAAAACCCAGATTGAACATGACAGTAACATCTAACCCAACCACTCTTTTTTGCAGTCACAAACAAATGGATCGGTCTGATCCATAAAATCAACATCCTGTGCAAAAAAAATTATTTTAGGATGTCTACAACTTGTTGTAAATAGAAGCCGAGCACGTTTAAAAGCCCATTTGTCCACCTGAAACTTCTTTTTTTGCTGTTCAACATGTTCGTCTGTGAGAAATCTCTTGCTGTAAAAATTAAGCCTCATGTACAATAGTAACCTCGCATTCAACAGGAAGAATGTGACAAAGCTTCTGTTTGCCGGGTTGGATGCATATCGTCCCATTGTTATTGTCCTCAAACGAATGTCATGAGAACTGAGAAAATCCTTGTGCTTATTACGCCAACGAGTGGTTATATGTTTTTCTCCATGTGGTTCTGCCTAAGTAGACATGAAGATTGAAAACAGTTAAGGTCTGAAAAAAGAGTATGTCGAAAGAACGACAGCTGAACAGTTAATTCTAGTACAATATATACGGGCTTTCAATGTGGATGAAATCATCACCTCTATGTATAAATTCTCCAGAGATCGAAATCATCGCAGCAAGCCAATAATTATGTCCAGATCAAAACTATACATTCTGATATATATGATCTTGATAGAATCCAGCAGCATTGATAGGCTATCAATGGACGAACTCTTCATTGAGCATATAACATAATATTAGTACCCAAAGTGTACTCCAAGATGATGTAAAACTTATGCGCACAAATGAAAAATGCAGCATATGATTACAAATGTGTAGATGATAATATACGGTACCTGAAAAGGTGAGGAGCCAAACACCAACTCCATGTGATTATTAAACGGGTCATGAATTACACCCAAGGTCTCCAGTTTGGGCACAGAGACGACAGTTATTTCTGAAGGTGTATAACAATTATCAAGGAGCAACCTTTCAAGTGAAGGGGCATCTTCGATGATGAGCTGCTGTCCTTCAAAACAAATTCCAATGCTTTTAAGGCGAGGCGACTTTATTTGGAGACAACTGATACCGATTTCTATTCCCAAAACAATTAGCAAGCGCTCCAGGGTAGGGCAACTGGAGTGGATGATGCTGTGCAGTGAGGCCTTCGACAGATAAACCACCACAAGGGAAAGTTTTTTTAGCAGTGGGAGTCGAAGCATTTGTACCAGATCGTCTGGTAGATGGCACCGGGCGAAGGTGGCGGTGTGGAGAGAGGAGGAAAACCGCGAGATGGACAACGGTGGTGTGGGCACGAATTCTTGGTATGTTCGTGGTATGAAACTTTCGTGGTAATGGTAGAACTCAAATTGCTGGAGTTTTCCGAATTCAGGGGATGTTAGCCAAGTGTCCACCTTGTCGGGTATGGATAGCAGGTAGCTTGTCGGGATGCAGAGGCATTGAACGGGGCCCTGCTGGTGAGAAGAGACGATGGCTCTGATGAGATAAAATCCAGTAAGGACAGATATCTTACGACAGTCGAGATTGAGGGGCGCGGTGCGCCATAGAGGGCGCCACTGAGTTGAGAGGACTTGTGTGTGGCGGCAATCCTTGGTGGGGAGAAGCGAGATGATCTCCTCAAGGATGACGTCCGGGAGATCGCTGATGCGGTCCACCGGAGATTCTACCGGTTCCTCAGATCTGGGTGGGAGGGGGAGGGGGGGCTCGCTGCTTCTCCCCGCGCTACCAGGTGCGGGATCTACAACCGGTGTCGCCGCTGGCGGGAGCCTCATCTTCTTGGCGCTGGGGCCAGCCGACTCCATTTTCCTTGTGGGCGTCGTGCCGAGCTCACGGGTTTGAGCAGAGTAACGAGAGACGAGCCTAGTGGCAGTGCGAGTGGGGAAGAAGGAGGGCTGGGGATTTCTGTAGGAGTGGAAGAAGAGGAGAGGCGTTTTCTGTACGAGTGAGGAAGAAGGTGAGCGGGATTTTCTGGACGAGTGAGGAAGATTGGGGAGCGGGGGGAATTGGGTGGGGAGACGGAAGCGGGAGAGCGAGTTGTTCGTGTTTATAAGGCCCGCTGCACTAACTACTCGCTTTTTCCCAAGAACCGCTCTCTTCTTTTGCGTTGCTGCATGACTGGCCATGCATGCAGGATGCATGTGCCCGCCGGCCACTGCATGCGCCTGGTTTGTTACTAGGCCTATTTAATAGGGTGGTTATGGAGTAAATTAAGGAGATTTATTTTCTCTGTGTGCATCCACCAAATTAGAGGATGCGGTACTAGATGTAGACACTCACATTAAACTAACATTCAGAAGAACAAAAGTTCAGCATGTCTATGCATCTCAATGATTCACCATACTATAACCAATATACAAAACTGTGAGAAGGTGTGGAAATAAAGAAAATCGGTTGATGCTTCTATGAGCAAAGGGCCTCCCTGCGCACGCATTAATTTCCTGGGCATGCTTGTTTCTTCTCAATGTCGCGAGCACTTTGAGCATGTTGGCAACTCCACAGCTAGCTAGCTGCCTCATCTTGCAATTGATGCTGACACATTTGCATCAAACACATGAGGCAATAGAGATGACTCAACTTGGGTCCATATTGTGCAGTTCCCCTGATATCATATTCATTGTCCTGAATCTGAAAAGATAGGAAAACAGTAGCTATACTTAAACGGTGTTGCAAAACAGTAGCACATATCAATAGCTCGGCATGACAAAACACGATCATCTGGACGAAGGGGATACTGACCTGCCTGAGGAAGATTACATATAATTTCATAAGTCCTTGGTTGATTTCCACCTTCGGCTGCACTGCTTGTTTGCTCCTCCACACATGACAGGATCGTTCCACACTGCATTCAGCAAGTCAACGTACGAATAAGCTAATTAATCCTGCGGTGGTCATTGTACCTAGTTACGAATGTAGGAATACCTAGAGCACCATGAGGTTAGCTGATAGCAGGTAGATGCAGCCATATAAATTTTGTGCGGTGCTACCAAAATTGAGGTTTGTATCCCTTCCCGTTATGAGAATTCTTCTTGAAGTTGGTAGAATGTGACGGCTTGTTCTTTGCATCAAACTTGCCGTTCCCCTGAGGTTTGTTCTTGTTGTTTTGGGGCTGGTTGGGCTGGAAGTTCTTCTCGTGTACCATGTGGGCACTAGAATCTCCCTCGGCGACCCGAGCACGTGTGTCTTTTGCTCTCGCCTTCTCCTCAAAATCATGAGTGCTAATGAGATCCAAAACAGAAAACTCATGTCTCTTGTTTTTCAGAGAAGTAGCAAAATCGTTCCACGAAGGTGGAAGCTTGGCAATGATGGTCCCAACAACAAATTTGTCCGACAACACACACTTAAAGTGCTCAAGTTCCTTAGAGAGTGAATGTATCTCATGAGTCTGCTGAACAACAGAGCGCTCATCAGTCATCCTGTAGTCATAGAATTGCTCCATGACATACAACTCGTTGCCAGCGCCCGAGGGCCCAAACGTGGCCTCGAGCGCAACCCACATGTCTTTGCCGCTGTCAAACAGCATATACGAATCCACAATGGAATCGTCAAGAACACTCAGCAGGGCGGCTTTGAAGAGGGTACCCATGTTCTGAAAAGCTTCCTGCTGTGTAGGATTAAGATCGCCCTTAGGCTTACCCTTAGTGGCGTCATAGCAGTACATGATCTGAAACAAATATACTGCTCTTGTGCACCACCTTTTATATTGCACCCCCTTAAAAGTAGGCAGCTTCAAAAGCGCAGCAAAACCACTCGGAGTAAATTTCCTGTGATCAGGTTTTTGGATTGGATTGTTGAATATATGAGCAATTTAGTATGAGATTTAATCCGAATCAGCAGTAAATAGATCATGACGACAATTGCAAACATCAAAGTAATGATGCGGACTAAACCAGGAGGACAGAATCACATACTGTAGAGCGGGAGCAGAACCGATGTTGTTGATGTTGTCACTCATGTCGTTGATGAAGAGGTTACCGAGGTCGAGGAAGAAGGCTTTCGTTGAGGAAGTCGTCGCTGGCAGCAGTCACAGGAGTGTGCTCCCCAAAAACCTGATCGCCCCTCTCCCGTACAGGATCACGAAAGGCGGGGTTCGGAGGACTGCTGTCCCTTCTCGCGGTGCACGTCGAAAGGAGGGCTGGAGAAGAATTGTGTGGCAGCGCTAAGATCTGGAACGGTGTGAAACCATATGATACAGCGGCGGCTAGGGTAGAGTATGTCAGGTCGGAGTATAATAGTAGGCCTTTGGCCTCCAAACCCCACGTCCAAGTCAATAATAGCTCAAAAAAGCCAATAATAGCCCCACCAAGGTTTGTCTAAAAAAACGGAGTAATTAAGGCGTCCGTTAGTCCCTTTAGTATAAATACAATATCATTAATAATGGCCCCACCTTTTGTCTCACAAAGTAGAGTATGTTGGAGTACAACCGGCTACACGTTTACAATCCGCTTCTCTTCTCTCTCCTCTTCTCTCTCCTTCAACTAATCACAAATACTATATTTAAATCCTTTTAGCCTGCTTATGTCATCTAATTATAGTACTTGCTCTAAAAGTTACTATCCACTGTGTAGTCTGAAATGCCAGGCGTGCAGCGGGCGGTGCCCTTGGTCGGCGCGCCGCTTCAACGGCGGAAGCAGTGAGAGGTTGCATCGCCCTGACTTGCCATCAATGTGGAGCGGCGGGCTCAACTGGCGTCGGGCGGGAAGCGCGCGCGGGAGGGGGGAGGGGTTTTTGTTGGGCCAAGAAGGTGAGAAGCCAACTTGGGATCGGTCCGGACGGGGAAATATCATGTGCTCCCACACTCTACATATGACACTAGTCTATGTTACTACTCCCTCCTTTCCGGTTTATAGAGATGTTTAGAGTAACATAGTAATATGTTACAGTACAAGTTACTCCCCACTATGACCAGCCTTGGCCTCTCCTAGTGATCCACCATGTATAGCTGCTAAGCCTGCCACGTAGGCATAAAATATGATGTGGCACCAATAAACTAAGCACCTATGCATTGAACACTTGAGTTACTAAGCCATTTAATGCACTTAGCACCTCATCTAAAGAGCATTAATAGTATAGCCAGCTGCTGGCTATAAGCCTACATCCCATCTTATAGTCAACATGTACAAAGTGCCTAGGAGCACGTGCTAGAGCTGGCTCTTCACGAAGAGGCCGCTTACCTTCTCTCTCCTCTTCTCTTTCCTCCAACTAAGCATAAATATACTACTGTTTTTTCCTTATAGCCCACTGACTCAGCTCTATTGTACTTGCTCTAAGCACATCTAAGCACTTGCTAGCACCCCCTTGACCGTGGACCTTGACGGTGTACGTCACGTTGTGTCTCATAATTTTCCTCGTCATCATCTGAGTCCTAGAAGATCTCACCCACATCATCATTAGCATGGAGCCGCCTTGATAGACAACGTGCGCAGAAGGAGTAGCGGCCACTGGGGACGCACCACCACCATGTCGTGGGCACTCCATATGTGCTCGTGTGCGTGCAGCGTGCGTGTTTTTCCATCAGTGCTAGCTCTAAGGCCGAGGCTGCGGTCATCTTCGTCTCCGACTAGTAGTTGAGCAACGACAGCAAAGAGGTGCTGCAAGAGATGCGTATGCGCCGTTGCATGCAAGCTTTGCCGTAGCACGACGAACCGGACGTCGCCGCGGATGGCGCACGCCTCCATGCAGCCGAGTGTGAGCGCATGCATGTGTTATTCACGTGCATTCTACGGTCGAGCGTGTGTGCATGCACGTCTTGTGTACGTGCGTTGTGTGCTCCATGTTGTGCGCGTATATGCATGAGTTGGATCGGATGGAGTTAGTGCGTTGGCTTGTGTACATATTTTAGAGTGTAGATTCACTCATTTTGTTTCGTATGTAGTCCCTTATTGAAATATGTAAAAAGACTTATATTTGGGAACGGAGGGAGTATAAAACATCTTCAACTTAGCATCCCAATGTACCGTTTCTAGTGGTTAGCGAAAAGTTCATGTTCTTTTAGTTGTTTATAGGTGGGCAGGCGGCAAAAAACAGGGGAAAACGTGCAAGGTTCCTTGCAGACGCTCCACCGGGAGGTTCCTTGCTCCTCCTCGGTCGTCGGGAATCTATGCTCTTCAACTCTTTTCTTTTACGTGAGCTTTGTTCATCCTTTTCCCAACACACGAGACATCTAGCATCAAGGTGCACGTGTCATGCAAGAAAATGGAGATAATCAGATAAGCAGTGCGTAAGTGAGTCGTGCGGGAGAGGGGGGGGGGGAAGTGGGGGGAAACCATTTTCCGTAAGTGAGTCGTGCACTTCGATGGCACCTACGCAATATTTTTTCTCCTCGATGGCACGTGAATGGCATGTGAATAGTGCACATACTCAACGACGGAGCACGGGATGGTAGCAATGACATGGTCATCCCTTTTTTGGAGAGAGTACGTACTACTAGTAAATAACTTTGATGTGTCCCGTCAACTCGTAGAACGACGAGAAGCTTGATTACGCCTTCTCCCTCGCCAACGCGTGCGCGGTGGCTCACAGCACGAGGAGAAACTTTTGCTTACAAGTGGTGGACGTGCAGCAGTTCATTTGGTGTTAGATTGCCAGAAGCACTACTGTAGAACCATCGACTTCCGGAAGATGCGAAGAGCCAAGCGCAAGGTCACCTACTAACCTTAGGCTAGGCATAGTGGGAGTAACATAAATAGAGGTACCTCCTTTTTTTTATTCTAGAAACAACCACATGCGAATATCAAGGTGCTGGTTACATAGAACAAATTTCCTGCAGTCCGTGCTCAACCCTCCTCTATCTCTCTTCTCAGCCAGCCAGCGGACGCGCGGAGCCCATCGTCTGTTTGCTCACATGCGGCCCCACATGTCAGTGAAAACACAAGAGGACCCACTGGACTTGCACATCTTTCACCTCGACGTGTTGGTGATGAAAAAAAAATCCAAGAAAGATCTTCGGTGGCCGCTTTTGGAGTTACTCAAGAGTATTAAGATTCTATTTACAGTTTAACCCAAGATGCACATCTCGTGGCTTCAACTACCACTCTATTTTCTTTCATGACACGACCTGGATGCTGGATGTCCCACGTGTCGGCAAAAGGTGGAAGAACCCGACCAAATCTTCGGTTGTGCTCTCGAATTAGACTAGTTGTGCTAACTTAAAAATTTTATTGTGTACTCCCTCCGTTCCAAAATACTTGACTTCCATTTGTCCAAAAATGGATGTACTTATATACTAAAACATGTCTAGATACATATATATTTTAACAAACAGAAGACATGTATTGTGCAACAGAGGGAGTAGAATGGATGCAAGTTTTTGTATTGGGAAGAAGAGTACATCCATCTATTGATAGAGTGCAATTTAGTAGATGTTCTATCACTTTTAGCTAGCACAGAGGCTATAGATGAGATTAGTGCACTTGTTGATACTCCTACTTGGTATGCGTGTTGCTGCTTAGACGCAGAGAAAAACGGATCGGAGGGAGTACTAGATAGAGGCTAGACATGAGACTAGATGCGAGGAAGCAACGTCTACTTCTTTACACTCGAAGAAGAAAGAAGCACGCAAGATCGAGCCTCCGCAGATCAACAATGAATGCATCGAGAAGGCACTAATCCAACTTACAGGAGTAGTAAAATGTATCCTTGTGGTTCTTATTTTCTTGGGTCTTGCTTTTCTAGTCAAAATTATCGTTGGAGTTCGTGCAAAACGGAGGTCCGTTTGGGGTCGTGCGTTGCAGTTGGGCTTACAAGTGGGACCACAGTTAAGGAAACCGACTATCGGCAAAC
The DNA here is from genome assembly GCF_018294505.1 of Triticum aestivum. NCBI lineage: Eukaryota > Viridiplantae > Streptophyta > Magnoliopsida > Poales > Poaceae > Triticum > Triticum aestivum. The sequence continues at coordinate 682,193,808 of NC_057798.1, read as the reverse complement.
CCCCACCTCGCCCGCCGTGCGATGGCTGAGTTAGAGAAACGATGAGGTTGAAGAGATTGCTCTAGCACGGACTCCAAGAAATATGGTGTCAGATGGAAGTCGTGCTGGTGGCGTGTGCCGTACTCCTGGACGTGAATGCTTGTTCTAGCCCATGCCACCCTACTACTCCTACTACTTACCATATAGTACTACTAGTATCGAGGATTCGAGGTGCTGGTTACGTAGTAGAGTACAATATGGCTACAGTAAAAACACCCGCACAACGCGCGAAGCATGTGAAGCTAGTACAAATAGTGTACTACTATTGTTGATTGGCCTCATCCGATAACCTGTTGCAATGCACATACAATTATGTATTCAGAAAATATTTTTTTGCCTCGTCGCACCACTCACTCATAGAAGCGACTCGAAAGCCATTCATAAATTTAGTAAGTTTATCACGGGCATATCATTTTATTACATACAACAGGTCATCAACCCACATCGACAACGAGGATACATTATAAATACTAAAGTTTTCACCACACAACAAGTAACAAGCAATGAAATGAACTTCAACTCAACCATTCCTCGGCGTTGGAAATGCTTGCTTTGAACCACAAGTGATTCTCTGGGACGGGCCATCCATTGTCGATCTGGAGACCAACGCAGGACTGATCATCCAGGCTGAAGCGGCCTACTATATCAGTACCAGGGTAGGGAACCACCCAAATGTACGACGTATAGACACAGTTGCTTCTCATAAATGGTAGTAACATTGTGTCAACAGCAGTTGGATCGCCTTTCACCATCATTGGATAGTTTTGTCCAAGGAAGAGCGAGTTTTCTCCAAGACTATCAATTCTGTACCAGGGAGAAGGAGTTGGTGCTAGCACACTAGTATCCATCCCGAATACCATGCAACGGGTGTTGGAATAGGTCCGGAGAGTGCGACCATGGGAGACTACACCTGCTTCCTTAGCAGTAATATCATCAGTGGGCTGTATACACACGAGAAGAGGTGATCCATCGGAATTAGTTGCCAGGCACCAAATAGTATATGGGCGCTGCTCGTCCTCATGCTCGTGATCATCACCATCGTCATCTCCCCCTTGGTTATAAAAATATTCAAGTATAGGTGGTGGAATGTTCGCAGGACCTTGGAAACACAAGAAGAAGGTTAATTAGTAAAGGGAAACTTGCTAACCCGCATGCATGTGGATGAAACAATCATAATTACAGTGGAAGACAAACGTACCGAAACAACGACTCCATGCAAAAATAGTGCCACGAGTGGTGGCAGCAAACACAAGGCCCTCGTATTCAATTGCATCACAATACTCATCCATGTACAGAAACTGATTTTTGAGCAATATCCACCGAGTCAAACCAGCAAGGACGACAACAAGCTTGTCGAAGATAGCAACAACTTCATAGTTGTTGTAATTCCAAGAGCGGTTGGGAACTCGAGAAATTGCTATCTTCCGTAGAAGACAGTCACCATGATTGTATTTGAACGTGCGTACAATACCGGTGTGCTCAACCTCTGGGCAGTCTGCTGAGATTTTTGGAAGTGGAACCCGGTCACGAGTGTACACATTCACAAGTTCCCACTCGCAGTTGGTCCCAATGTGAACAACCCAATCTCCATTTGTGCCTGCCATGCCTTGCCCTCAAGTGATGGCATATTAACATCATACGTATCATTATCAAGCGGCATCAACTTGCACAGGGCAAGGCCTCCGTCGCGACGGTGCCAGTCATCAGGGTCACGACGAAGAAGATAGGGGAGATCAAACCGCTCCTTGACTCTTGGGTTCCTTGTAATGATGTTATTAGTTGAGTCAAGAATGGGCTTGAACGAACCTACCATGCTAGCCGAGGTGATGACGTCGCACCGATCATTGAGTTCCTCCACCACGTCATCTTTCAGATCGGGGCAAGAATAACAGGATCGTTTTCGTCCTGTTCCCTCCATTGAGAAGACGATCAAACAATGGCAGAAGAAAGGGTGAAGGGCTGAAGGAAAATGGAGGAGGGAGAGGAAGAGCGTGTGACAGCAGTTCCAAATCGAGAGGGAAAGGCGAAGAGTCGGTGGGCGGTTGCTAGTTTGCCACGGTTCACGAAGGGGTGCCCCGACCTACACGTCGGTTCGGAAATACTCCTACTACTCGCCGTTGTCTCACCGATATGTTGGAATGGGAACACATGTCAACGAAATATGGTGTGTAATTCCTCGTGCAAAATGCGATCTAGCCACGTTGGCCCGAGGTGCCGCATTAGTTTTTTTTGAAAGTTTGCCGCATTAGTTATCGACCTTTATTTTTTTAACATGCAATCTGAATGGATAGCTCCTGTGGTCATCACACGTGAGCGGATATAGTGATGGTTGATTTGCCTGAGCAACTTATTACTGTCGAAATATGGGAGTACCAGCGGATTCAAGGAACAGAGAAATGATGGTTGCTTCGTCCGAGCAACTTATTGTGGCGAAGGTGGGGCTCTGTGATTTGACTGCTCACTAGTCATTACTACTGCGGCACAACAACCGGGGTGGATCTTTCCCTGAAGTTGTGTTGTGCACTCAATATTGCTGCATGGCAGGTGGAGCCGGATGAAGGATGTCCAACATGTCGGCGAAATGAAGTTGAATTGTTTCTGGCATTGCTAACAATCCTTCAGGATTTGTTTATATGTACGCATAATTTCGATGAAATTGTACTGTGATGCTATGAAGGTTTCAACTCTGGTTCCCGCAGGAAAAAAAAGGTTTCAACTTAGGATTCATGTGTCTTGCCTCGAGATTATCTCGTTACAACATTCCACCAAATACAAATGAAACTACCATGGCTAATGCATCTCAGTGGTTCGCATATCAGCGCCAATATTCACATCACAACTGAAGACAAAGTTGTGAGAAGGTGTACAGATAAAGAAAAAAAATATAATTGATCGATGTTGTTCGTAGGCATGGCTCCATTTCCTTGGCACAGTGTTCATTGCTTGGCAGCTAGTTTCACCCAGCTCTGTAGCCAAAAAAGAGGTGTATGAAGGACACCACAATCCGATCATTTTGTGCAGCTCCACTAAAATCGGGCGGACCATCCCTGTTTGCAAAGTTATCCAGTCAGTGTGATTACAATAATAGTGGAACTAGATGATGAAACATAACACACATAAATAGAAGCCGATCACCTCTACGATCTCTCTTTAGGACTAACTTCTTGTTGGAGAAGATTAGGCACAGAGTTGGATGAGGAGGATAGCAAAACCAATCTCCCTTTCCGCAGTCCCATAGAAATGTAAAAACGTTGCCCGTGTGACATTTTGGCGGAACTGCACAAAACACTCTTCAGAAAAGTGATTTGTGCAGTTCACCAGAAGGTCGCAATAGCAACGAGGTGAAAATGGATAGCCCTGTTTGCAAAAGGAGGTCGAAAGGAAACAATTACTGCCCAATAACATGAGTTGAAGACACATACGCCGACGAAAAAGAAGCATGTTCCATGTAAAAAGGGAAAGATAGCACATGGTGGTTTATCAAAAATGGTTTGAGGACGAGATTGCAAGATGGAAAGTACGCCGGCCGAGATACGATTTAAGCAAACAACTAAAGAAGATCCACATGCAGCAATGTGGGAAGATGCTCAATGGAGCAAGGCCGGAGGAAGCTGTACCTGAGGGTCGTCGGGATGTTACTAGGAGGGCGCCGGCGGCCGGGATCTGCCCATACTGCGGCAGCGAGCAAGTGGCGAAGGCCCTACCGCGCCGGAGCTTGGTCAAAGAGAACGGCGGGTACCGCAGATCGGGACGAGCTGCCTCAATGCCGTCAAACGGAGAGACGATGCACATCCTCCCTTTCCGCCGGCGGATGGGATGCGGCCGGATCACTGACCAACATTGAGAGTGAGAGGCCACGGTGGACTTGTGTGACGAGACTCACGAGAGACAAAGCCATTTTTCCATTTTCCCCACGGCAATCGTTTCATATTCTAGGCATGGTACCCGACCCTCCTTCGAGTAAACAACCGCTACATGCGTCAAATTATCATGTGGGCTGCCTTTTCGCACAGAAACGAACTCCACTGTGTACCCGCGCGGGTGTGGCCGGGAACGAGACATGAGTATGTGCGTCCTGCGTGCACTTCTTCTTTAGGTGCAGGTACGTATGTGGGTGGGTGTGAGAGAGATGGTTTGTCCGAAACAAAGGCAATGTGTTGATGATATCTCAATCAAAAAAATGTAACATATGCAATGTGTGTGAAACAGAGTCATGGACGTGAGATATCGATAGAATTGAAAACAGGGATGAAGTGTGTGGCTGCGCGATCGATAAAGAGTGCCATCGAATTTGTGTTTGCCCACGTCAAAGATATAGGGCGTCTGGCCTACTGGAATTTGAGAGTGCAGAGGTGCAGTTCTTCTCCGTGGCATGGATACCTACCTACAATGTTTGACTATCGGTGTGTGTGTGGGGGGAGGAGGGGGGGTAGAGACCGGTCGACTAGTATATGTGTGGGGAAGGAGAGAGACCTAGCTATGTATTAAGGGAGATCGATCGACATCCATGGATATGTGTAGCAGAGGAATAAGGTTGGGAAAAAGACAAAGGTAGAGCGTCGGAGGGTTGGTGGTGGAGTGGCGTCTCACAAATGGTGGGAGAGGCCTGCTAGACAAACGGAGGGTATGAGTGCAATATCAATAAGAGAGGGCGGGGGATGTCTGTCTGTCTATGCACGTGCGTGTGAGAGACGGATCGGGAGGTATTCAAGGATGATGAGGGGAGAAGATATGGTTGTGGTAAGCATGCGTAACTACATAGGAAGATCAACTGTCGTGTGTCCGAGAAAAAGAGAGACATAACTAGCGAGGTAAGTGTATTGGTGCTTGGTGAAAACGAATTATAGTCGACCTGGCTATATGTATGGATATGAGTTCATATACACGCCTGCATGTGTTAGAAGCAAATAAGGTCCGGAGAGGCAGACATGGGGAGAGGATGTGGCTAGGAGGTGGTGCGAGAGGCCTACCATGTCGAGGGGGGAGGAGTGTGCGAGCATGTGATTAATGAAAAGAGGGGCGGGAGTGTGCACTTGCGTGGAATCATATTGGACATATGGGGGCATGGACGATGAGAAGAGAAGAGGGGAAGTATATATGTGTTTGTTGTAGGCACACTTGGCTAGAGAGGTATATCGACCGGTGTGTGCCAGAAAGAAGGAGCTGGGGGCCTACACACACCGTTGGTGGATGACCTAAAGAGAAATAATGAACGTGCGCGATGGAGGGGATGCTAAGGGTGTGTGAGGGGGGCGGCCGTGTGCATGCACGATAGAAAGTTAGCGCTAGCTAGCTACAAATAGAAGAGGATCGTGAAGGTGTAAAAGACGAACAAAGATCACAATTCATTATAAAAAGGTGGATACGGATACTTGAAGAAGATATCATAATGTAGAACATTGATTATAATTTGGGCTAATGTGTGGCTTTTGCAACTCAGGTCTAAATACTTGTCATAATGTAGGGGGCGGGGCACTATACTTTGTGTGATAAACACGGTGTATGTATTCAACCTGCGTCTTGTTATATCCCGAAAATTCAGATATCGTGCTCCCAAAACTAGCGCCTTCACAACCCGCGCCTTGCTATCCCGAAATTACAACGCACGCGAAAACTCCCTCCAGCTACCAAATCCCGACATGCGAAATCCACCTTCTAACCCTGAGCCGAAAGGGCCGCCAGTTCAAATCGGTGGGGGGGGGTACTTTTGTAACACACCCTACATTTCGGACAAGCGCGTCCCTAAGTCATGCTTCACCCCCTCCCATCGCCCCCTTTTCGCCATTCGAAATCCCAGTCCGCCATAACCTCTCTGCTCCAGCCGCGAAATCCCACCCTCCTCCGTCCGCCATGTCACCTCTGCCCAGCCGGAACCTCTTCCCCGACAACATCGTCCATAGCAACAGCTCGACATCCCTCGTCCACCTCCCCGGATGAGGATCCGTCGTCCATCTCGTCGTCCAGTCGGTTCAGCCGCCCCGTCCTCCACCTCCAAGGAGCTGCTCCGACGATCGCCTCGTCTATCGCGGCTGCTCCATCCCCACAGCACCGCCTTAACCTGCTCCACCGAAACCGCAACATCCTCACCGACTCCTCGGACGAAGCCGAGACCTACTCAGCGCCACCAAAGAGGTTGTACACTCATTGCATCGCACCTTCTCCTTAACTCAACCTCCCGGCGCTGACCGTTCTCCATCCCGCACCCCCATGGAGCGGCTACCTTGAAGCTGGCGCCCGGGCGCCATCTCCATGGAGGCTCTCCCCCAGTGCGAGGCCCCTTCGGCGGCGGCGTCCATACCAGCCGGAGCTGCTGCTGCTGCTCCGGCTCTCGCTCGCTCGCTCGCGCTACTGGTGCTGCTCCGGCTCTCGCTCGCTCGCTCGCTCGCCCAGCTGCTGCTGTTGCTCCCCCCTCGCTCGTGCTGCTGCTCTGCTCCGATTAAGCCACACTTTAGTCGACTGAATCGACTTTTGGGTCAGTCAATTTTCGGGGGTTGGGAGGGGGCTCACCGGAGTTAAGGAAGGACCACCCGCAGCGGGGATGGGGGCTCGCCGGAGAGGTACCCCACTATCTATCTTAGGGTTCAGGGAGGGGGGCGGGGGGCCTAGAGGGCTGGCCGGGGCGGCGGTGGTGAGTTGTTTCGGGGCGGCGAGGCAGCGCTGGGGCCAGTGGTTCAGCCGGTGGTGGCTGGCGGCTCAGGGGGGTGTAGGTTGAAGATGAACTGCAGGCCCTCCCTAAACTACATGTCAAGTGCCTCTCTGCTACCACTGCGTTCAGTTTCGACAGTAACATTCAGATTCCACAGTAAATTTCAGTTTCGACAGTTAAGTTCAGATTCAACAGTTTTTACCTCATCCGTTGTAGTCAGGTGGTTTTTGGTGATGTTAATTTTACATCCATTTTACATCATCTATTGGAGATGCTATTAGAATCCCACTTGAGATTGACGATGTCGGTCTTGTGCTGCTTCAGCCTTGACGTCTTGCGGCTCACCGGAGCTGCTCCAACGACAGAACAATCCATCACAACAGAGAAGTGCCCTGGATGCCGTCTACAGATTCCTCAGATCTTCCTCCACACCTCCGACAGCCACCTCTGCCTCAACTGCTTCAGCGACCAACCCAATGATGCTGAGGTCGACACGGCTACGGCAAAGAGGTTGTACACTTGTTGCATCACTTATTACTATACATTCACATCGATCCATTAGGGCTATTTTGGTTCAACGGAAAAACATAGCAATAGGGAATTTTCCAATGGCACTCTACTATTCAATCATTCATGCATTTTGTTGAAAGGAATGAAGCAAAACATCCACCTGGACCTACTTTTCAAAATCCTATGCATGAAAACAAGACCAAGTGCATTAGTGCCAGAATAACATTCTAACTGTACACACTTTCAAATGGGTTCTCTTTATTTTGGCCATGTTTCTTTGCATTCCTCTGCTCTTCCAATTCCTGTAAACCAAACACCCAAGTTGACAGAAATACTGTGTTTACAAATGCTCTATTTACCATGTGCATTTTCCTATCCTATTCCGGTGTTTTTCCTATCCCTGCATTTTAAGAATCATGCAAGCCAAATGGGCCCTTACAGAATTACTTCAGTTACATGTACGTGTCGAAGGGAACTTTGTGTGGTTTGTCCTGCTCCTGCCGCGACGTCGTCCACCTCACCTGAGCTGCTCCATCGACAGAAGCATCCACCAAACCAGACATCACGACTCCTGACCGTCTTTCGCCGCCTCAGATCTCCTTCCCTGCCACCGTCACCCACCCCAACGGTATCACCATCATCGACTCAGCAGATGAACCTGAGGAGTACACGGGTCCACAAGAGAGGTCGCACTCTTTTGTTTATGCTTATGTTATGCATTGCTTAAACTTACCTGCTACTTTATCGTCCTGTTCAGCTCTTGGACTCCCAACTCAGGTCCAAATTAATGTTCAAACTTGAGTTCTAAATTAGTTGTGGGGCACATATCGAGGCAGCAATGAATAGTATGTCTGTCTAATATCTGGTTCACCTAGGGTATGCCTATGTTGTTCATCTTGGGTGGGAAACAAATAGTAAGCAATCATCATCTGTCTTTTTATTAATTTAAAGCAATCATTAGCCTGCTATCATTATTTTTGGATCCATCCGCTGGTTGTTACCATCACTCTAAATTTCTGCATGCTCTCCTTACATAATCTCACCATATTTTTTCGTATGCATGTCAGATATTGTACACAGTCATGCTGAACATGTAGAGAAAAAGAGAAGAGTTTTGCGCGGCAATACAATGTCATGCAGACATCGCTCCATGGTGGGTTCAATGGCAAACCCTCCCCACCCCTCTCCAGATTGTAATCCAGAGGAATATATCTGTTCTAAGGCGGATTCAGACGCCGCTGACCACTCCTATTTACCCCCAAGGTGTTTTCTCTACCTTGGCATGATGATGTTAGTCATATCATGCATATGTTACCTTCCAGTGCCTACTTTTGACATCATATATGTCATCTGCTTAGTTTAGACATGTTCTGTAATGCCACCTGTTTAGTTTCTATATCATATATGGGAATTATGCAGTCTCATGTCTTTTAGCCAGCCATAATATATGTGAAATGTGCAATGCCATCTTGTTTAACCAGGCATCATATATTTGAATGATATCTTGCCCATCCTTTTCTTCATTACATTTCCATTTGTCGACAATGTTTGTACATTAAACTACTCTTCCTATGAATCAGCCATTTGGGTGGGAGATGGAAAAATCTGGAGTGAAAACAAGGCCTTCAGAGCAGACAGTGCTACCTATCGAAGCAGATCTCTTGTTGGGTCCCGATAGCTCCTCAGAGATGGATTCAGAGACAGATGACCAGTCCTATTCCCCCACTGAGGTGTATGCTCTAACTTGGCACGGTTATACTGCTCATATCATGCATACGGTGTCTTGCATTGCATAGTTTAGACATCATATACACAATATTCAACACCATGTTCTTAGTTCAGACATCATATCGAATGCCCTCTATTTAGCATATAAATCACATATGTGAATTAAATGATGCGATCCTGATTACTTAGATAACATGTAGGTGAATTATGTCATGCGATCATGTTTAGTTATTCATCATATCTTTGAGTTATGTTATGCTATGCTATCTAGTTTAGATAGACATCATATATGTGAAATTATGTCATGCTATCTGTTTTAGTTAAACAATATACATGTCAACTATTTCATGCCCTCTTTTTTCCACACTATCTATTGCATCGGTCTCTCATACAATGTCTATACATTCAACTATGTTTCCTATTTATCAGCCATTTGAATTGGAGCGGGTGATGCCAGTATCTAGCGGAATAAAAACACGGTCTTCAAATAAAATAGTGCTACCTCTTGGTGGTGAGAGCACCCCGGTTGTACATGCACAAGAACCAGCCCTACGACACATAACCCAAACTCTCGCAGATTGTACCCCTACTGCGATGGACAAAGAACCAGCTTCACCCAATCTAACCCCAACCCCAGCCGATAGTAACGCAGTTCCTGTTGACACAGCACCATCTCCACCATAGAGCTCCCAAACAAGAGTAGTTAGTAAGGCAGCTCCAGTGCCCAAAGGGCCAGTACTATCAGGGCGAACCCCAACTCCACCAGTTAGTATGCCTATTCCTGTGGAGGAAGCACAACCGGCCAGTCGTAGTTTAGCATCTATCGCATTTGATGTTGTTAAATCGTATGTGCGTATGTTCCCTTCTTGGAAATATTATACTGAAGATGAAGGAAAATGCCAGTTGCAGGTGTTTGTCCAGGAGTTATGTGTAAGTAATGTTATTCATGGCAATTACTTTGCTTCGTCCCATACATCCTACCTCCATGATGGTTATAATACATCAAATTTTCCCATTTTTCTCTATAGAGAAGGACCGATTTGGAAACTCAGGATGAGGTAACCTGTGCTAATACCTCTGCTATCTTCAAGAATGCTTGGTGGCAGTATCGGAATTACCTGAAGAAAACGTACTTCACCGGCAAAGAAACTCATCAAATTCCCTTACGTTCTCCTGAGACACATTTACTGGACGATGACTGGGAACGCCTTGTTCTATACTGGCCTCAAACCAAGAATGTGGTAAGGTCTATGAGCTCATTTTCTATTTTTAAGTATTACATTCTTGCGTCTTACTGTACTCTGTTCATGTAGAACAAGTGCCTAAACCTAAAGAACAATTGTTCTAATTTAAGATTCCATTGCTATCATAGTTCAAAAAAGCGTTAGGTGTTAATTGTGCGTTTTGCCACCGCCTTGCACTTTACTGACCAAAGCGCATGCTTATGCGCAGTTATGCACAGATTAAGCGTAGTTATGCGCAATGCGTTTTGCCAACGCCTAGAGCCTAGGCGCGCTTAAGCACTCGCTTAGGCGCGCCTTTTTTAACTATGATTGCTTTGCTCTTGTATCACTGTATTTACTGATACAAACTTATTTTTAATTGAAGGATCCAATCAAAACTCCAATGGCACAGCAGGTATGTTCACGCATGTTTCTATATCAGGTTTGCTCTTATCAATAGCTCTTTTGATTTCAATTTCAATTGTGTATACAGTTGACTTTCATACCATGCACATTACTAGCATCACAACAGAGCCAATAGTGTTGTTGTACATGTAGACCCGTGGTACCCATCTGAAATCTTGTTGTGTCGTGTAGTTTCCCACACTTTGTATTATATCACTGCTGCTTTGTCTTGAACTGATATGATTTGAACCGTGTCTCTATTTTGATTTGGCAAGACAATGCAGTGACCATAGGACATAGATATATGTTTGTTTGATGCTTTTATTATGTACTAGTACTTGGCAATAGAAGACTTGGTAGTTTAATCCTGTCCACCTTACTAATGAACTGGTTCACCGAAATGAGTTTCATATACTAGTACATGCTAAACTTGTTATGTGTCTGCTTGTTTCTTCTTTTAGAATGCTGACAGAATATTGGGGAAGAGTGCCTTATTAAGCAATGGTAAAGGAAGTAATGCAGATAAGGTTCAGGATAGTGACACATCCTTGTTGGTCTCCAACAAAGCTGATAAAACAGCTGAGGAAGACTATCTTGAAGACACCGAGACAACCCCAAAGTCCTATCTTGGTTTACTGGCCACTACCGCTTGCACAAGCTATTCAAACTCACTGTCTGAATCAGTTCGGTTTCTTGAGTCTCAACTACAAGCTGAAAGACATCGATTAGCTATGCTGCAACAAGAAGCGGAAGGACTGCGGAAGTCCCTGGAGCATTCAGATGCATACTTTCTGGTGCAACAGCAAGCGTTGGAGGATTTTAGCGCCAAACAGGACTAAGCTAATCAGCTTGCTAAGCTTATTGCCAGCACGGTGGATACCCAGGATAACGTTTCTTGAGCTCTTCTAAAGTTGTTTCAGTTATGCTCTTGTTTTGCTGCCGCATTTATTTGCACTGGTGGCCAATTTTGACGGCCAGTGTATGTATTATGCTACTTTGTTCCCTATATTTGCACTGGTGGCGAACTTTGATGCCCAGTGGATGTAATATGTGTAATAGCGGTAATAGGCTAGCCTTAATTGCTTGCTTATTTATTTCCTTATTGTCTTGTTTAGTTGTTTGCTTGTAGTCACTGTAGTTCTTTTTCTGTGTTTTTCTAGTGGCCACAATAGCCTATTTTTGGTAACTAGGCCAAAATAATCATGGCAACACACGGACTGTTGTAACCATGGGCCTCCTGCAGGCCGTATGATCCATGGGCCTTCGTTCGTCCGTAGGACCATTGGCCTTCTATACGGGCCATAGGATCCATCGGCCTTCTATACAGGCCTTAGGGATCAATGGGCCTTCTACGGGTCGTAGGGTCCATGGGCCTTCTACGGGCCGCATGTTCCATGGGCCCTCTACGGGCCGTACTATCCATGGGCCTCATACGGGCCATAGGATCCATGGGCTTTCTATGGGGCGTATCATCATTTTGCCAATCATGGGCCGTACTATTCGTGGACCATAACGGGCCGTTAATAGGCCGTATTTGATAACTCTATGAAAACAGCCCAACGGTTTTTTTTGACATGAAAACAGCCCAACGTATTAACGTTCCGCAAAAGGGCCGACTGTAACGACGGGCTGAATTTGGCCCACAAGCAGAAAATGACAGTAACAGGCCGTATGTAACCGAATGCTGCAAGTGAGCCCAAGAATCAATGGGCCCTGAGAAGGCCAAAAGATAACTTGGGCTGGAAACGGACCAATGGAATAACGGGCCGTTAATGGGTATAAAGTGATACACTGTTCATTACAGGCCAGTTTCACCACGGGTCGTTAATGGGCCAAGAGTTACAAAGGTCCTCATATGGGCCGAAAGAAGTCATGGGCCACACATGGGCCGGAAGTTAAAATGGGTTGAATCATATTGGACGGCCCAGATGACGCTACTAGGCCTAAATCGGATAGGGCGTAACGAGCCCTGGGTTAGCAGGCTGTAAATGGGCTATATGCGAACAAGCCGTTAACAGGCTTTCCATGGGCCGGCCTGCCACCTTTTGACCAAGTCAAACGGGCCGGCCTTTTCATAGGAATGGGCCTCTGTTGGGCCGTGCCATGTGTCGCCATATCATAGGCGCCTTTGGTCCAATGAGCGAATGACATCTGTCCCAACGGTGAGCCGACACGTGTTTCCTCCAGCCAATGATGATTTTACACGTGAAAAATCCCCATTGGTAGGGGTTGTTAACGGGTTATCGGATCCAAAACCCGACCCGATAGCTTAACGGCGTTCCGTTACGGTGGATGCCACGTGTCGGTCACCCTTGACGAAAGCACTTCTGTGACGCGTGATTTATTGTCATGGAAGTGGACACTTCCGTGATGATAATTTTGGTAATGTCATGGAACACTTCTACGACAGCATAGGTATGACTATCTTGATTCTGTCATAAATTTGTCATGGATGTACATGCATGACAAAAAACGTGACCTATTGTGACAAACACGTATCATCACGGAAGTGTATTTTTTTGTAGTGTAAACGATCAAGTGCTAAGCTAACGGAATGGGTCAAGTCAATCACATCATTCTCTAATGATGTGATCCCGTTAATCAAATCACAACTCATGTCTATGGCTAGGAAACTTAACCATCTTTGATTAACAAGCTAGTCAAGTAGAGACATACTAGTGACACTCTACTTGTCTATGTATTCACACATGTACTAAGTTTCCGGTTAATACAATTCTAGCATGAATAATAAACATTTATCATGATATAAGGAAATATAAATAACAACTTTATTATTGCCTCTAGGGAATATTTCCTTCAGTCTCCCACTTGCACTAGAGTTAATAATCTAGATTACATAGTAATGATTCTAACACCCATGGAGTCTTGGTGCTGATCATGTTTTGCTCGTGAGAGAGGCTTAGTCAACAGGTCTGCAACATTCAGATCCGTATGTATCTTGCAAATCTCTATGTCCCCTTCCGACACTTGATGACAGATGGAATTGAAGCGTCTCTTGATGTGCTTGGTTCTCTTGTGAAATCTGGATTCCTTTGCCAAGGCAATTGCTCCAGTATTGTCACAAAAGATTTTCATTGGATCCAATGCACTAGGTATGACACCTAGATCGGATATGGACTCCTTCATCCAGACTCCTTCATTTGCTGCTTCCGAAGCAGCTATGTACTCCGCTTCACACGTTGATCCCGCCATGACGCTTTTCTTAGAACTGCACCAACTGACAACTCCACCGTTTAATATAAATATATATCCGGTTTGTGACTTAGAGTCATCCGGATCAGTGTTAAAGCTTGCATCGACGTAACCATTTACGACGTGCTCTTTGTCACCTCTATAAATGAGAAACATACCCTTAGTCCTTTTCAGGTATTTCAGGATGTTCTTGACTGCTGTCCAGTGATCCACTCCTGGATTACTTTGGTACATCCATGCTAAACTAATAGCAAGGCACACATCAGGTCTGGTACACAACATTGCATACATGATAGAGCCTATGGCTGAAGCATAGGGGACATCTTTCATTTTCTCTATCTTCTGGAGTGGTCGGGCATTGAGTCTGACTCAACTTCACACCTTGTAACACAGTCAAGAACCCTATCTTTGCTTGATCCATTTTGAACTTCTTCAAAACTTTATCAAGGTATGTGCTTTGTGAAAGTCCAATTAAGCGTCTTGATCTATCTCTATAGATCTCGATGCCCAATATATAAGCAGCTTCACCGAGGTATTTCAATGAAAAACTCTTGTTCAAGTATCCTTTTATGCTATCCAGAAATTCTATATCATTTTCAATCAACAATATGTCATCCACATATAATATTAGAAATGCTACAGAGCTCCCACTCACTTTCTTGTAAATACAGGCTTCTCCAGAAGTCTGTATAAAACCATGTGCTTTGATCACACTATCAAAATATTTATTCTAACTCCGAGAGGCTTGCACCAATCCATAAATGGATCGCTGGAGCTTGCACACTTTGTTAGCATCCTTTTGATTGATAAAACCTCTGGGTTGCATCATATACAACTCTTCTTCCAGAAATCCATTCAGGAATGCAGTCTTTACATCCATTTGCCAAATTTCATAATCATAAAGTGCAACAATTGCTAACATGATTCGGACAGACTTAAGCATCGCTACGGGTGAGAAAGTCTCATCGTAGTCAACTCCTTGAACTTGTTGAAAACCTTTCGCGATAAGTCGAGCTTTGTAGACAGTAACATCACCGTCGGTGTCACTCTTCTTCTTGAAGATCCATTTATTCTCAATGGCCTACCGATCATTGGACAAGTCAACCAAAGTCCACACTTTGTTCTCATACATGTATCCCATCTCAGATTTCATGGGCTCAAGCCATTTCGCGGAATCTAGGCTCATCATCGCTTCCTCATAGTTCGTAGGTTCGTCATGGTCAAGTAACATGGCCTCCAGAACAGGATTACCGTACCACTCTGGTGCGGATCTTACTCTGGTTGACCTACGAAGTTCAGTAGTAACTTGATCTGAAGTTTCATGATCATTATCATTAGCTTCCTCACTAATTGGTGTAGGGATCACAGGAACTGATTTCTGTGATGAACTACTTTCCAATAAGGGAGCAGGTACAATTACCTCATCAAGTTCTACTTTCCTCTCACTCACTTCTTTCGAGAGAAACTCCTTCTCTAGAAAGGATCCATTCTTAGCAACGAATGTCCTGCCTTCGGATCTGTGATAGAAGGTGTACCCAACAGTCTCCTTTGGGTATCCTATGAAGACACATTTCTCCGATTTGGATTCGAGCTTATCAGGTTGAAGCTTTTTCACATAAGCATCGCAACCCCAAACTTTAAGAAATGACAACTTGGGTTTCTTGCCAAACCACAGTTCATAAGGTGTCGTCTCAACGGATTTAGATGGTGCCCTATTTAACGTGAATGCAGCCGTCTCTAAATCATAACCCCAAAACGACAGTGGTAAATCAGTAAGAGACATCATAGATCACACCATATCTAATAAAGTGCAGTTACGACATTTGGACACACCATTACGTTGTGGTGTTTCGGGTGGCGTGAGTTGCGAAACTATTCCGCATTGTTTCAAATGAAGACCAAACTCATAACTCAAATATTCTCCTCCATGACCAGATCGTGGAAACTTTATTTTCTTATTACGATGATTTTCTACTTCACTTTGAAATTCTTTGAACTTTTCAAATGTTTTAGGCTTATGTTTCATCAAGTAGATATACCCATATCTGCTCAAATCATCTATGAAGGTGAGAAAATAATGATACCTGTAGCGAGCCTCAATATTCATCGGACCACACACATCAGTATGTATGATTTCCAACAAATCTGTTGCTTGCTCCATTGTTCCAGAGAACGAAGTTTTAGTCATCTTTACCATGAGGCATGGTTCGCAAGTACCAAGTAATTCATAATAAAGTGATTCCAAAAGTCCATTAGAATGGAGTTTCTTCATGCGCTTTACACCAATATGATCCAAACGGCAGTGCCACAAATAAGTTGCACTATCATTATCAACTCTTCCTCTTTTGGCTTCAATATTATGAATATGTGTGTCACTACTATCGAGATTCAACAAAAATAGACCACTCTTTAAGGGTGCATGACCATAAAAGATATTACTCATATAAATAGAACAACCATTATTCTCGGATTTAAATGAATAACCGTCTCGCATCAAACAAGATCTAGATATAATGTTCATGCTCAACGCTGGCACCAAACAACAATTATTCAGGTCTAAAACTAATCCCGAAGGTAGATGTAGAGGTAGTGTGCCGACGGCAATCACATCGACTTTGGAACCATTTCCCACGTGCATTGTCACCTCGTCCTTAGCCAATCTTCGCTTAATTCGTAGTCCCTGTTTCAAGTTGCAAATATTAGCAACAGAACCAGTATCAAATATACAGGTGCTACTACGAGCATTAGTAAGGTACACATCAATAACATGTATATCACATATACCTTTGTTCACCTTGCCATCCTTCTTATCCGCCAAATACTTGGGGCAGTTCCGCTTCTAGTGACCAGTCCCTTTGCAGTAGAAGCACTGAGTCTCAGGCTTAGGTCCAGACTTGGGCTTCTTCACTTGAGCAGCAACTTGCTTGCTGTTCTTCTTGAAGTTCCCCTTCTTCCGTCTACCCTTTTTCTTGAACCTGGTGGTCTTGTTGACCATCAACACTTGATGCTCTTTCTGGATTTCTACCTCCGCAGCTTTTAGCATCACGAAGAGCTCGGGAATTGTCTTGTTCATCCCTTGCATATTATAGTTCATCATGAAGCTCTTGTAGCTTGGTGGCAGTGATTCAAGAATTCTGTCAATGACACTATCATCAGGAAGATTAACTTCTAGCTGAATCAAGTGGTTGTTCTACCTAGACATTTTGAGTATATGTTCACTGACAGAACTATTCTCCTCCATCTTGCAGCTATAGAACTTATTGGAGACTTCATATCTCTCAACCCGGGCATTTCTTGAAATATTAACTTCAACTCCTGGAACATCTCATATGCTCCATGACGTTCAAAACAACGTTGAAGTCCCGCTTCTAAGCCGTAAAGCATGGCGCACTGAACTATTGAGTAGTCATCAGCTTTGCTCTGCCAGACGTTCACAACATCCGGTGTTGTTCCTGCAGCAGGTCTTGCACCTAGCGGTGCTTCCAGGACGTAATTCTTTTGTGCAGCAATGAGGATAATCCTCAAGTTACAGATCCAGTCCGTGTAATTGCTACCATCATGTTTCAACTTAGCTTTCTCTAGGAACGCATTAAAATTCAACGGAACAACAGCACGGGCCATCTGTCTACAACAACATAGACATACAAAAATACTATCAGGTACTAAGTTCATGATAAATTAAAGTTCAATTAATCATATTACTTAAGAACTCCCACTTAGATAGACATCTCTCTAATCATCTAAGTGATCACGTGATCCAAATCAACTAAACCATGTCCGATCATCACGTGAAATGGAGTAGTTTTCAATGGTGAACATCACTATGTTGATCATATCTACTATATGATTCACGCTCGACCTTTCGGTCTCAGTGTTCCGAGGCCATATCTGCATATGCTAGGCTCGTCAAGTTTAACCCGAGTATTCCGCGTGTGCGAAACTGGCTTGCACCCGTTGTATGTGAACGTAGAGCTTATCACACCCGATCATCACGTGGTGTCTCAGGCTCTCGGCACGACGAACTTTCACAACAGTGCATACTTAGGGAGAACACTTGTACCTTGAAATTTAGTGAGAGATCATCTTATAATGCTACCGTCGAACTAAGCAAAATAAGATGCAAAGGATAAACATCAGATGCAATCAATATAAGTGATATGATATGGCCATCATCATCTTGTGCCTTTGATCTCCATCTCCAAAGCACCGTCATGATCACCATCGTCACCGGTGCGACACCTTGATCCCCATCATAGCATCCTTGTCATCTCGCCAACTATTGTTTCTACGACTATCACTACCGCTTAGTGATAAAGTACAAACAATTACAGGGAGGTTGCATTGCATACAATAAAGCGACAACCATATGGCTCCTGTTAGTTGCCGATAACTCTGTTACAAAACATGATCATCTCATACAATAAAATTTAGCATCATGTCTTGACCATATCACATAAACATGCCCTGCAAAAATAAGTTAGACGTCCTCTACTTTGTTGTTGCAAGCTTTACATGGCTGCTACGGGCTGAGCAAGAACCGTTCTTACCTACGCATGAAAACCACAATGATTTTTTGTCAAGTATGTGTTGTTTTAACCTTCAACAAGAACCGGGCGTAGCCACACTCGATTCAACTAAAGTTGGAGAAACTGACACCCGCCAGCCACCTATGTGCAAAGCACGTCGGTAGAACCAGTCTCGCGTAAGCGTACGCATAATGTCGGTCCGGGCCGCTTCATCCAACAATGCTGCCGAATCAAAGTATGACATGCTGGTAAGTAGTATGACTATTATCGCCCACAACTCTTTGTTTTCTACTCACGCATATAACATCTATGCATAGACATGGCTCTAATGCCACTATTGGGGAACACAGTAATTTAAAATTTTTCCTACGGACACGCAAGATGTATCATGGTGATGCATAGCAACGAGCGGTAAGAGTGTTGTCTATGTACCCTCGTAGACCGAAAGCGGAGCGTTTTATCAACGCGGTTGATGTAGTCGTACATCTTCATGATCCGACCGATCCAAGTACCGAACATACAACACCTCCGAGTTCAGCACATGTTCAGCTCGGTGACGTCCCACGAACTCTCGATCCAACTAAGTGTCGAGGAAGAGCTTCGTCAGCACGACGGCGTGATGACAGTGATGATGACGCTACCGGCGCAGGGCTTCGCCTAAGCACTGCAACAATATGACCGAGGTGGATTATGGTGGAGGGGGCACCGCACACGGCTAAGAGATCAATGATCAACTTGTGTGTCTATGGGGTGCCCCCCTCCTCCGTATATAAAGGAGTGGAGGAGGGGGAGGGCCGGCCCTCTATGGCGCGCCCTGGAGGAGTCCTACTCCCACCGGGAGTAGGATCCCCCTTCCCTAGTTGGACTAGGAGAGAAGGAAGGGGGAGAGAGGGAGGAAGGAAAGGGTGGGGGGCGCCCCCCTTCCTAGTCCAATTCGGACCAGAGGGGGAGGGGGTGTGCGGCCTACCCTGGCTGCCCCTCTCTCTCTCCACTAAAGCCCATTAGGGCCCATATACTTCCCGGGGGGTTCCGGTAACCTCTTGGTACTCCGGTATATGCCCAAACTCTCAAAAACTTTCCGATGTCCAAACATATTCATCCAATATATCAATCTTTATGTCTCGACCATTTCAAGACTCCTCGTCATGTCCGTGATCATATCCGGGACTCCAAACTACCTTCGGTACATCAAAACACATAAACTCATAATAACGATCGTCACCGAATGTTAAGCGTGTGGACCCTACGGGTTCGAGAACTATGTAGACATGACAGAGACATGTCTCCAGTTAATAACCAATAACGGAACCTAGATGCTCATATTGGCTCCCACATATTCTACAAAGATCTTGATCGGTCAAACCGCATAATAACATACATTGTTCCCTTTGTCATCGGTATGTTACTTGCCCGAGATTCGATCGTCGGTATCTCGATACCTAGTTTAATCTCATTACCGGCAAGTCTATTTACTCATTCCATAATGCATCATTCTGTAACTAAGTCATTAGTCACATTGCTTGCAAGGGTTATAGTGATGTGCATTACCGAGAGGGCCCAGAGATACCTCTCCAACAATCAGAGTGACAAATCCTAATCTTGATCTATGCCAACTCAACAAACACCATCGGAGACACCTGTAGAGCATATTTATAATCACCTAGTTACGTTGTGACATTTGATAGCACACAAAGTGTTCCTCTGGTATTCAGGAGTTGCATAATCTCATAGTCATAGGAACATGTATAAGTCATGAAGAAAGCAATAGCAATATACTAAACGATCAAGTGCTAAGCTAATGGAATGGGTCAAGTCAATCACATCATTCTCTAATGATGTGATCCCGTTAATCAAATGACAACTCATGTCTATGGCTTGGAAACTTAACCATCTTTGATTAACGAGCTAGTCAATAGAGGCATACTAGTGACACTCTATTTGTCTATGTATTCACACATGTACTAACTTCCCGGTTAATACAATTCTAGCATGAATAATAAACATTTATCATGATATAAGGAAATATAAATAACAACTTTATTATTGCCTTTAGGGCATATTTCCTTCGGATAGAACCTATGGCTGAGGCATAGGGAATGACTTTCATTTTCTCTCTATCTTCTACAGTGGTCGGGCATTGAGTCTGACTCAACTTCACACCTTGTAACACAGGCAGGAACCCTTTCTTTGACTGATCCATTTTGAACTTCTTCAAAACTTCATCAAGGTATGTGCTTTCTAAAAGTCAAATTAAGCGTCTTGATCTATCTCTATAGATCTTGATGCCCAATATATAAGGAGCTTCACCGAGGTCTTTCATTGAAAAACTTTTATTGAAGTATCCTTTTATGCTATCCAAAAATTCTACATCATTTCCAATCAACAATATGTCATCCACATATAATATTAGAAATGCTATAGAGATCCCACTCACTTTCTTGTAAATACAGGCTTGTCTGAAAGTCTGTATAAAACCATATGCTTTGATCACTTCATCAAAGCGTATATTCCAGCTCCGAGATGCTTGCACTCGTCCATAGATGGATCGCAGGAGCTTGCATACTTTGTTAGCACCTTTACGATCGACAAAACCTTCTTGTTGCATCATATACAACTCTTCTTTAAGAAATCCATTAAGGAATGCAGTTTTGACGTCCATTTGCCAGATTTCATAATCATAAAATGCGGCAATTGCTAACATGATTCGGACAGACTTAAGCATCGCTATGGGTGAGAAGGTCTCATCATAGTCAACTCCTTGAACTTGTCGAAAACCTTTCGTGACAAGTCAAGCTTTGTAGACAGTAACATTACCATCAGCGTCAGTCTTCTTCTTGAAGATCCATTTATTCTCTATGGCTTGATGATCACCGGGCAAGTCGACCAAAGTCCATAGTTTGTTCTCATACATGGATCCTATCTCGGATTTCATGGCTGAGGGAGTCCTGGATTAGGGGGTGTCCGGATGGCCGGACTATGACCTTTGGCCAGACTCCCGGACTATGAAGATACAAGATTGAAGACTTCGTCCCGTGTCCGGATAGGACTTTCCTTGGCGTGGAAGGCAAGCTTGGCGATATGATATGAAGATCTCCTCCCATTGTAACCGACTATGTGTAACCCTAGCCCTCTCCGTTGTCTATATAAACCGGAGAGTTTTAGTCTGTAGGACGAACAACAATCATACCACAGGCTAGCTTCTAGGGTTTAGCCTCTCTGATCTCGTGGTAGATCAACTCTTGTACTACCCATATCATCAATATTAATCAAGCAGGAGTAGGGTTTTACCTCCATCAAGAGGGCCCGAACCTGGGTAAAAATACCGTGTCGCTTGTCTCCTGTTACCATCCGCCTAGACGCACAGCTCGGGACCCCCTACCCGAGATCCGCCGGTTTTGACACCGACATTGGTGCTTTCATTGAGAGTTCCTCTGTGTCGTCACCATTAGGCCTGATGGCTTCTTTGATCGTCAACCATGACGCGGTCCAGGGTGAGACTTTTCTCCCCAGACAGATATTCGTATTCAGTGGCTTCGCACTGCGGGCCAATTCGCTTGGCCATCTGGAGCAGATCGAAAGCTACGCCCCTGGCCATCAGGTTAGGTTTGGAAGCTTAAACTACACGGCCGACATCCGCGCGGACTTGATCTTCGACGGATTTGAGCCACGGCCGAGCGTGCCGCACTGTCACGTTGGGCATGATCTAGCTCTGCCGCCGGGTAGCGCCCAGAGCGCCGCTCAGGTGTCCGATCCGACCATCAGCTCGGAACCGGCTGCGCCAGTCGGGGACGATCGGTTGGACGCTGCCCCAGGAGCCGCAATCTCTACGGCGATAGAGCCGAATACCAGTCTAGTCCTTTGCAAGGCCCTTGACTCCAAGGTGCTGGACTCCGTCCCGGACTCCGAATCTTCCGCACCCCTTCCGATCGAACCCGATTGGGCTCCGATCATGGAGTTCACCACCGCGGACGTCTTTCAGCACTCGCCCTTTGGCGATATCCTGAATTCACTAAAGTATCTCTCTTTGTTAGGAGAGCCCTGGCCGGACTATGGCCAGCATGGTTGGGATGCGGACGACAAAGAAATTCGAAACCCACCCACCACACACTTTGTAGCCACTGTCGACGATCTAACCGACATGCTCGACTTCGACTCCGAACACATCGACGGTATGGACGCTGATGAAGGAGACGACCAAGAACCAGCACCTATAGGGCACTGGAAGGCCACCTCGTCATATGACATACACATGGTGGATACCTCCAAAGCAGGGGATGGTGATGAAAAAACGGAGGACGACCCCTCCAAGAAGCAACCCAAGCGCCGACGTCAGCGGCGCCGCTCTAAATCCCGCCAAAGCAAAAACGGCGAATCCGGCACCGGAGACATCAACACCCTGGACAGTGCCGAAGACAACCCCCTCCAGCAGGATTCAGCGCAGGAGGACGAAGGAGCCAGCCCTCATGAGAAAGCGGCAGATAGAGAGGTCGAGGACGACAATTATATGCCTCCCTCCAAAGACGAGGCAAGCCTCGATGATGACGAATTCGTCGTGCCAGAGGATCCCGTCAAACAAGAGCGTTTCAAACGCGGGCTTATGGCCACGGCGAGCAGCCTCAAGAAAAAACAGCAGCAGCTTAGAGCTGACCAAGACTTGCTAGCCGACAGATGGACTGAAGTCCTGGCGGCCGAAGAGTATAAACTCGAACGCCCCTCCAAGAGTTACCCAAAGCGCAGGCTGCTACCCCAACTAGAGGAGGAAGCAACTAAACCTACATCACCAGCGTACGATGCGCCCGATCGGCCACCCCGCGGCCGCGACAGAGAGGCCCTTCGGTCCTCAATCCAAGCCGCACCCCGGCGCCGCTCTAAGAGTACCAGAACATGGGGAAACGCAACAGACCCGCGAGACATATTGGAGGATAAGGCAAGGCAAACAAGATCGATCTACGGATCGCGTGGGCGCCCCACATCACGTGACGATAACCGTCACGCCGGATATGATAAATACGGCCAGGCCGAATACAACAGACAAAGCTCATCCGAGCTACGTCGCGATATAGCCCAGTACAGGGGCGCCGCACACCCACTATGCTTCACAGATGAAGTAACAGATCATCAAATCCCCGAGGGTTTTAAACCCATAAACATCGAATCATACGATGGCACAACTGATCCCGCGGTATGGATCGAGGATTATCTCCTTCATATCCACATGGCCCATGGTGATGATCTACACGCCATCAAATACCTCCCGCTCAAGGTTAAAGGACCAGCTCGGCATTGGCTTAACAGCCTGCCAACAGAGTCAATTAGTTGCTGGGAGGACCTGGAATCCGCATTCCTTGACAACTTCCAGGGCACTTATGTGCGACCACCAGACGCCGATGACCTAAGACATATAATCCAACAGCCATAGGAATCGGCCAGACAATTCTGGACATGGTTCCTAACCAAGAAAAATCAAATAGTCGACTGTCCGGACGCCGAGGCCCTTGCAGCCTTCAGGCACAACATCCAAGGCGAATGGCTTGCCCGGCACCTAGGACAGGAAAAGCCAAAATCTATGGCAGCCCTCATGACCCGCTTTTGCGCGGGCGAAGATAGCTGGCTAGCTCGTAGCATTAACATAACCAAGAGCCCTGGCAATTCGGATACCAAGGACAACAATGGCAGGCCACGTCGCAACAAGCACAAGCGCCGCATCAACGGCAACAATACTGAGGATACGACAGTCAATGCCGGATTCAGAGGCTCTAAACCCGGTCAGCGGAAGAAGCCATACAAAAGAAACCCTCCGGGCCCATCCAGTTTAGACCGGATACTCGATCGCTCGTGCCAGATACGCGACACCCCCGAACAACCAGCCAACCACACCAACAGGGATTGTTGGGTGTTCAAGCAGGCAGGCAAGTTAAGCGCCGAAACCAGAGACAAGGGGCTGCGTAGCGATGACGAGGAGGAGCCCCAGCCGCCAAACAACAGAGGACAGAAGGGCTTCCCCCGCAAGTGCGGATGGTGAACATGATATACGCAACCCATATCCCCAAAAGGGAGCGGAAGCGTGCTCTCAAGGACGTCTATGCGTTGGAGCCAGTCGCCCCAAAGTTCAACCCATGGTCCTCCTGCCCGATCACTTTCGATCGAAGGGACCACCCCACTAGCATTCGCCACGGCGGATTCGCCGCATTGGTCCTAGACCCAATCATTGACGGATTTCACCTCACTAGAGTCCTCATGGACAACGGCAGCAGCCTGAACCTGCTTTATCAGGATACAGTGCGAAAAATGGGTATAGATCCCTCAAGGATTAAACCCACAAAGACAACCTTTAAAGGCGTCATACCAGGTGTAGAAGCCAGCTATACAGGCTCGGTTACACTCGAAGTGGTCTTCGGATCCCCGGATAATTTCCGAAGCAAAGAGTTAATCTTCGACATAGTCCCATTCTGCAGTGGCTATCACGCCCTGCTCGGATGAACCGCATTTGCAAAATTCAATGCGGTGCCGCACTATGCATATCTCAAGCTCAAGATGCCACGCCCTCGCGGAGTCATCACGGTAAATGGAAACACCGAACGCTCTCTTCGAACGGAGGAGCACACGGCGGCCCTGGCGGCAGAAGTACAGAGTAGCCTCTCAAGGCAATCCTCCAATCCGGGTGTTAAACGTCCGGACAGCGTCAAGCGCGCCCAAAGTAACCTGCAACAACACCGGCTGGCACGTTCCGAGCAAGCATAGCAGTGCGGCCCCAACCCCAGCCCTCGCCAGATGGCGATATCGGTACCACGCGTACATAATTACGCTTTGGAAATACCATGGGCATAAGGGGAAGGGCACAACTACGGCACGCCCAGAATGCGGCTTAACCGCACTAAGGGGCTCCCTATTCTGTCGTTTCTTATTATTATTATTATATACTTTCAGGATCCAACTATTCGGAAGGCCTGTCCGGCAACACACTCGCCGAACACACGATGCAACAGACAGGGAGAGAACAAGCCTCGTCAAATGTCTAGGTGGTCTCTATAACAAGCTAAATACCTGTTTTACTTAAAGTCCCGCAGCTTGCCCCTGGACGTGGACATGTCAAATAATCACATCTCTTGCTTATTGCACTATTTGTATCGTTCTGCTTTCATAGCAGCCCTTTTTTAATAAACAATACATAGTTCTTATTGTATTCATATATTTTTATACAAATATGTTCAGTCATGACATTATGCAACCGTACACTTTGGTACGGCCGATACACCAGGGGCTTAAGCACCCCATAACATGGTGTGAGAAGACCGAACACTCTCATGAGTGCGGCACCCCGAACTTATAGCACTATATGCATCGGCTCCGAATCATGTCTTGGGTCAATAGTTGGGTTTGCCCGGCTCCCATGTTTTGGTACCTTATGTTCCGCAATGTTGGCTAAGGTAGCGCTGGGAGAACTACTGCGATTGTGTCCCAGTTGAGCTGGGTTAACACCTTAGTAGAGAAAGCTAAAACTGACCGTCATGATAGTGCGAGAGACCGGTCACTATTCGCGAGGTTTTTCGAGTCCCTAAAGACTTATGCCGCTTAGAGCGAGGAGCCGGATTTATCTGGCCTAGGCGTGGATAGCGCCCCAAACTCGATCTTCCGAATACTAGGGGCTTCACTGAAATTTAAAATTATAGAATTCTATGGCTAAGTGAGAGTGATAAAGCATTATAAGTCCGATGGCCTTGTTCGTTGTGCTGAGCGCCTCCCTAGATGGACCCAAGAATGGGAACAAGAGCGCTCAGGTTTATCCCGAACACCCCAGCACTCGTGGCATGGGGTTAGATGCCGACGACTTGCATCTCTCAGATTTGATAAACGGCCGCACAGAAGGTAATATTTTAAATCAATAAGCATTGCTTAGCGCATATGAACAAAGTTTTCAGCGTACACGATAACGGATGCGAGTCTACTCAAAAATTACATCTTTGGAGCACTCACCCGCTATAAGGCGGGCACCCTTTAGGACGCCCTTATAATACATCTCAGGCGTGCGATACTCCTTGCCCGGCGGTGGCGCGTCCGTCAAAAGCTTCTCAGCGTCCAACTTGCCCCAGTGCACTTTAGCACGGGCAAGGGCCCGACGGGCACCTTCAATACAGACGGAGCGCTTGATGACCTCAATCCACGGACACGCGTCCACCAGCCGCCGCACTAGACCGAAGTAGCTCCCAGGCATGGCTTCTGTCGGCCATAGCCGAACTATGAGGCCCTTCATGGCCTGTTCGGCCACCTTGTGGAGCTCGACCAGCTGCTTCAGCTAGTCGCTCAGGGGCACCGGATGGTCAGCCTCAGCATACTGAGACCAGAACACCTTTTTTGTTGAGGTCCCCTCCTCGGCTCGGTAGAATGCGGCAGCGTCAGACACACTACGGGGCAGAACGGCGAACGCTCCTGGAGAGCTCCGGATTCGGGTAAGTAACATATAATTCACTTTTATATGCTTGCTTTGCATAAAGAATGCCTTACCCGCCGCTATTTTCTTTATCGTCTCGATCTCCTGGAGGGCCTTCTGGGCTTCGGCCTTAGCGGTCTTGGCACTCTCAAGAGCCAGGGCGAGCTTGGACTCTCGAGTCTTCGAGTCACGCTCCAAACTCTCGTGTTTCTCCACGAGAGCCTGGAGCTCTTGCCGCACCTCCGCCACCCGCGCCTCCTGCTTCTCTCGCTCGGTGCGCTCCAAGGCTGCATTGTTTTCGGCCTTGGGCACCGCTTCCTTCAGGGTCGCCACCTCGGTCGTGGCCCCTGCAACATTCACGTTGCTCCTGACATTATTTGCAACCAGGTATTTCTATATACATTTACATGCGGTATTACATACCCTCCTTGTCCTCGAGCTGCTTCTTGGCATGGCCGAGCTCGTTCTCGGACCGCTCGAGGCTCTCCTTCAATACATTGACCTCCGCAGTCAGTGCGGTAGAGGTCAGCAGCACGGCCTGCATTCCCATATTGACATATTTATGTTAGACTCCTGCGTATATCTTTTTAGATCCTCAGCTCGGCTTTTCTTTCCGAACGCCAAACTGAGCATCAGGGGCTACTGTCTATGCGGTAACATTTTTATATGTTTTGAATACATACCTCAAAGCCCGTTAACAGGCTTGTACAGGCTTCTGTCAGCCCGCTCTTGGTGGACTGAACCTTCTGAATCACCGCACTCATAACAGTGCGGTGCTCCTCGTCGATGGAGGCGCCGTTAAGCACCTCCAGCAAATTGTCTGGCGCCTCCGGTTGGACAGAGGTCACCGGCGTCGTAGGCTTGCCCTTCTTACGAAGGCGTCGCCTGCCGGTTTCCGGAACCGTTGATGGTTCCGGAGCAGTGTCCGGCCCAGGGCCAGACTCAGATCCCTCTGGGGCTTTATCCCCTTTGGGCCTGGAGTCCGGGAGGTCGCCTTGTGGCACCTCCAGGACCACCTCCTCCTGGTTTAGTCCCTTTTGGGACTCCACCTCGGCGTCCTTCATAGGGAGAGGGGAGGAGGCCGTCGGGAGTGAAACGCTATTCACGTCCGACGAATCCAGGGAGTCGCTCGTCGAATCGCCAAGCTGAGCCTTGGGAGGACTGCATAATTGAATTCGGCGTCATAAGGTACCGTATAATAGAGGAGCACCACAAGTTATTTGGGTGTCCGGATACTTACGATTTTGCCAGGGGCTTGACCCTGGATGGCCATTCCTCCCCGCCGTCTTCGGCATCGGAGGCGTAGTTCGGCAGAAGGGTCCTCCCCTCCTTGGGCCCTCCGGCCTCCCCAGTTGGGGCGACCTTCCTTTTCTTTCCTCCCCCCGCTGGAGGGGGAGAGGCTTCTTCTTCTTCCTCCTCCTCGTCTTCAGAGGCGGAGGGTGCTTCGGGGTTGTCGGGTGATGAATCCGACACCACTAGGCGCCGGGAACTCTTTCGAGTCCCCGTGGCCTTCTTCTTGGCCCTCCTCTCCGGCACCACGTGAGGTGCCGGAACCAGCAGCTTCGTTAAGCGAGCGTCCGCTGGGTCTTCGGGCAAAGGAGTCGGACAGTTGATCTGTCCGGCCTTCTTCTGTCAGTCCTCTCAAAGGGATGGGGGTTTAGATCCCGCATAGAATCAAATCTATGGAAAACAAATACCCCGTAATGGGAAAATTAAGCTCACCGTGCTGGCTTGGCACTTGGCGCAGAATCCGCGATCCTTGGTGACGGGAGGGGAGACCTCGGAGCTCTTGAATAGCACCTTCCAGGCATCCTCGTGCTTTGTGTCGAAGAGCCGGGACAGAGTCTGGTGCTGGGCCGGGTCAAACTCCCACAAGTTGAAAGCCTGTCGTTGACACGGGAGAATCCGGCGGAAGAGCATGACCTGGACTATGGTGACGAGTTTAACCTTCCTGCCGATCAGGTCTTTGATGCAGGTTTGAAGTCCGGTCACTTCCGCCAAATTACCCCACAATAGGCCCATCTCTTTCCAAGACGTGAGCCGTGTGGGGATGCCAGATCAGAATTCGGGGGCCGTTGCCCATTCAGTGTCACGCGGCTCGGTGATATAGAACCACCCCGATTGCCACCCTTTGATTGTCTCTACGAAGGCGCCCTCGAGCCATGTAACATTGGCTATCTTGCCCACCATGGCACCTCCGCACTCCGCTTGGCAGCCGCCCACGACCTTCGGCTTGACGCTAAAGATCTTCAGCCATAGGCCAAAGTGAGGGTGGATGTGGAGGAAGGCCTCACACACAACGATGAACACCGAGATGTTGAGGACGAAGTTCGGGGCCAGATCGTGGAAGTCCAGGCCGTAGTAGAACATGATCCCCCGGATGAACGGGTGAAGAGAAAAGCCCAGTCCACGGAGGAAATGGGGGAGAAATACAACCCTCTCATGGGGCCTAGGGGTGGGGATGAGTTGCCCCTCATCTGGAAGCCGGTGCGCGATGTCGTCAGACAAGTATCCGGCCTTCCTCAACTTTTTTATTTGTCCCTCCGTGACGGAGGAGGCCATCCATCTACCTCCCGCTCCAGACATGATTGGAGAAGGTTGAGGTGGGAAGTGCGGACTTGGGCGCTAGAGCTCGAGTGCGCAGGGATGGATAAGCAAAGGAGGAAGAAGGCGTAAATGGAAAGGGTAGATCCTTATCCCCTTATATGGGCGGCCAAAACCACAAGCCCCCACCAGCCTAAAAAACTCGCTTATCTCCCAAGCGACGCGGTTAATGGCGCGGTTGGGTTACCCACGCCCGTATTGAGGAGAATCCCGGAATAAGGAGACATGATCTCTGCTTTGACAAGACGTGCCAAGGAAACTGCCTCGTTAAACGTGCTAAGGTGGAACAGTAAAATGATTCAAATAAAGGCTTGGCCGTGGCATGATGACACGCTGCGGAATACGTCAGCAGATTAGATTTGTGCAGATATTATTCTCTCTACGGTGGTATGTGGAACTTATTTTGCAGAGCCGGACACTATCCTTGTGTTCAACATCTTCTATGAAGTATTTGGAGGAGGAATCCGCCTTGCAATGCTGAAGACAATTTGCGCGCCGGACTCGTCGTCATTGAAGCCTGGTTTAGGGGCTACTGAGGGAGTCCTGGATTAGGGGGTGTCCGAATGGCCGGACTATGACCTTTAGCCGGACTCCCGGACTATGAAGATACAAGATTGAAGACTTTGTCCCGTGTCCGGATAGGACTTTCCTTGGCGTGGAAGGCAAGCTTGGCGATATGATATGAAGATCTCCTCCCATTGTAACCGACTCTGTGTAACCCTAGCCCTCTCCGGTGTCTATATAAACCGGAGAGTTTTAGTCCGTAGGATGGACAACAATCATACCATAGGCTAGCTTCTAGGGTTTAGCCTCTCTGATCTCGTGGTAGATCAACTCTTGTACTACCCATATCATCAATATTAATCAAGCAGGAGTAGGGTTTTACCTCCATCGAGAGGGACCAAACCTGGGTAAAAACATCTTGTCCCTTGTCTCCTGTTACCATCCGCCTAGATGCACAGTTCGGGACCCCCTACACGAGATCCGCCGGTCTTGACACCGACAATGGCCTCAAGCCATTTCTCGGAATATGGGCCCATCATAGCTTCCTCATAGTTCGTAGGTTCGTCATGGTCTAGTAACATGACTTCCAGAATAGGATTACCGTACCATTCTGGTGCGGAACATGCTCTGTTTCACCTACGAGGTTCAGTAGTAACTTGATCTGAAGTTTCATGATCATTATCATTAGCTTCCTCTCTAGTTGGTGTAGGCATCACGGGAACGGTTTTCTGTGATGAGCTACTTTCCAATTCGAGAGAAGGTACAATTACCTCATCTAGTTCTACTTTCCTCCCACTCACTTCTTTCGAGAGAAACTCCTTCTCTAGAAAGGATCCATTCTTAGCAACAAAGATCTTGCCTTCGGATCTGTGATAGAAGGTGTACCCAATAGTTTGTTTTGGGTATCCTATGAAGACACACTTCTCCGATTTGGGTTCGAGCTTATCAGGCTGAAGCTTTTTCACATAAGCATCACAACCCCAAGCTTTAAGAAACGACATCTTAGGTTTCTTGCCAAACCACAGTTCATACGGTGTTGTCTCAACAGATTTAGATGGTGCCCTATTTAACGTGAATGTAGTTGTCTCTAGTGCATAACCCCAAAATGATAGTGGTAAATCGGTAAGAGACATCATAGATCGCACCATATTTAATAAAGTACGGTTATGACGTTCGGACACACCATTATGTTGTGGTGTTCCAGGTGGCGTGAATTGTGAAACTATTCCACATAGTTTTAAATGAAGGCCAAACTCGTAAATCAAATATTCGCCTCCGCGATCAGATTGTAGAAACTTTATTTTCTTGTTACGATGATTCTCCACTTCACTCTGAAATTCTTTGAACTTTTCAAATGTTTCAGACTTGTGTTTCATCAAGTAGATATACTCATATCTGCTCAAATCATCTGTGAAGGTCAGAAAATAACGATACCCACCGCGAGCCTCTACTCTCATCAGACCACATACATTGGTATGTATTATTTCCAATAAGTCAGTGGCTCGCTCCATTGTTCCGGAGAACGGAGCTTTAGTCATCTTGCCCATGAGACATGGTTCACAAGCATCAAATGATTCATAATCAAGTGAGTCCAAAAGGCCATCCGCATGGAGTTTCTTCATGCGCTTTATACCAATATGACCTAAATAGCAGTGCCACAAATATGTTGTACTATCATTATCAAGTTTGCATCTTTTGGCATCAATATTATGAATATGTGTATCACCACGATCGAGATTCAACAAAAATAGACCACTCTTCAAGGGTACATGACCATAAAAGATATTACTCGTATAAATAGAACAACCATTATTCTCTGATTTAAGTGAATAATTGTCTCGCATTAAAAAAGATCCAAATATAATGTTCATGCTCAACGCTGGCACCAAATAACAATTATTCAGGTCTAAAACTAATCCCAACGGTAGATGTAGAGGTAGCGTGCCGACGGCGATCACATCGACCTTGGAACCATTCCCGACGCGCATCGTCACCTCTTCCTTAGCCAATCTTTGTTTAATCCATAGCCCCTGTTTCGAGTTACAAATATGAGCAACCGAACCGGTATCAAATACCCAAGCACTAATACGAGCATTAGTAAGGTACACATTAATAACATGTATATCAAATATACCTTTGTTCACTTTGCCATCCTTCTTATCCGCCAAATACTTGGGGCAATTCCTCTTCCAGTGACCAATCCCTTTGAAGTAGAAGCACTCAGTTTCAGGCTTAGGTCCAGACTTTGGCTTCTTCCCGGGAGTGGCAACTTGCTTGCCATTCTTATTGAAGTTCCCCTTCTTTCCTTTGTCCTTTTTCTTGAAACTAGTGGTCTTGTTAACCATCAACACTTGATGCTCCTTCTTGATTTCTACCTCCGCAGCTTTGAGCATAACGAAGAGCTCAGGAATAGTCTTCTCCATCCCTTGCATATTATAGTTCATCACGAAGCCTTTATAGCTTAGTGGAAGTGATTGAAGAACTCTATCAATAATACTATCATCTGGAAGATTAACTCCCAGCTGAGTCAAGCGGTTATGATACCCAGACATTTTGAGTATGTGTTCACAGACGGAACTGTTCTCCTCCATCTTGAGGCTATAGAACTTGTTGGAGACTTCATATCTCTCAACTCAGGCATTTGCTTGAAATATTAACTTCAACTCTTAGAACATCTCATAGACTCCATGACGATCAAAACGTCTTTGAAGTCCTGATTCTAAGCCATAAAGCATGGCACACTGAACTATCGAGTAGTTATCAACATGCGACTACTAGGCATTCATAACGTCTGCAGTTTCCCGAGGGGGTGGCACACCTAGCGGTGCATCAAGGACATAATTCTTCTGTGCAGCAATGATGATAATCCTCAAGTTACGGACCCAGTCCTAGTAGTTGCTACCATCATCTTTCAACTTAGCTTTCTCTAGGAACGCATTAAAATTCAAGGGAACAGTAGCACGGGCCATTGATCTACAACATAGATATGCAAAAACTATCAAGACTAAGTTCATGATAAATTAAGTTCCATTAATCATATTACTAAAGAACTCCCACTTAGATAGACATCCCTTGAATCATCTAAATGATCCTGTGATCCAAATCAACTAAACCATGTCCGATCATCACCTGAGATGGATTAGTCTTCAATGGTTAACATCTCTATGTTGATCATATGTACTATATGATTCACGTTCGACCTTTCGGTCTCCAGTGTTCCGAGGTCTCAAGTTTAACCCGAGTATTCCGCATGCGCAAAACTGTCTTGCACCCGTTGTATGTGAACATAGAGCCTATCACACCCCCCCCATCACGTGGTGTCTCAGCACAACGAACTGTCGCAACGGTGCATACTAAGGGAGAACAGTTATACCTTGAAATTTTAGTAAGGGATCATCTTATAATGCTACTGATAACCCACAAGTGTAGTGGATAATTATAGCCTCTTTCGATAAGTAAGAGTGTAGAACCCAACGAGGAGCTAAAGGTAGAACAAATACTCTCTCAAGCCCTATCTGCCACTGATACGACTCTACGCACGCTTAGTGTTCGCTTTACCTAGAACAAGTATGAAACTAGAAGTACTTTGTAGGTGTTGTTGGATAGGTTTGCAAGATAATAAAGAATGCGTAAATAAAAAGTAGGGGCTGTTTAGATAAAGAAGCAATAAAGTAAATATAATGAGTGTGGAAAAGTGGTGTGTAAAGGCATATTATCCCCAAGGTGTTTTGGTGATTGATGACAATGCTTTTGCTGACTAATCGTGTGCATTGCGTGTTTTCAGAGATTCATCCTTTGGCACGAGACGATTACCTCCCCCCGGTGTCTTATTCAAGATGGTGTAGCTCCTTCATTTCTCAGTTGGTGGACTAGTTTCGTAGGAGTCACCGTACTATCAAGAGGGGATCCGCTTTGGTAAGGCTAGGGTGGAATCAACACATACACATCCTCATCACACCCGATATTCCTTTCCGCTTCATTGGAGCTATCTTTCCTCTCCTTGCCTGCCTTGTCCTGTCCCAGCGGTAGTACCGCAGTCCTCAGCGGTAGTACCACCGAAGCACGTCGAGTGGTAGTACCGCTTGCGGTCTTCGGCCGTAGTACCGCAATGGTTCGGGCTACTACCGCCTCGATTCGAGACCTCTGTTTTTCGTGTCGGGTTTTACGGTACTAGTAGCGGCAGTAGAGGCGGTACTACCGCCCGTCCTTACGCGGTAGTACCACTCTGGGTCCAGGACGCTGCAACCCTCGTGAGCATGGTAGTACCGCTGGGAAGGAACGGTAGTACCGCTTGTTCAGCGGTAGTACCGCCCTGCCCAAATGGTAGTACCACTCTGTGCGTGGCTGCTTGGGGGGGGGGGTAACGGTTGGATTGTTTCCCCCACTATATAAAGGTATCTTTTTCCCCAAAAGTTGACCTACCTCTTCCCCCAAAAGCTCCATTGTTGCTCCAAGCTCCATTTTCGCCCGATCTCTCTCCCTAGCCAATCAAACTTGTTGATTTGCTCGGGATTGGTTGAGAATGCCCCGATCTACACTTCCACCAAGAGAAATTTGATTCCCCCCACTAATCCCTAGCGGATCTTGTTACTCTTGGGTGTTTGAGCACCCTAGACAGTTGAGGTCACCTCGGAGCCATAGTCCATTGTGGTGAAGCTTCGTGGTGTCGTTGGGAGCCTCCAATTAAGTTGTGGAGATTGC
This sequence comes from Triticum aestivum, assembly GCF_018294505.1. Lineage (NCBI taxonomy): Eukaryota > Viridiplantae > Streptophyta > Magnoliopsida > Poales > Poaceae > Triticum > Triticum aestivum. Next base: position 682,159,281 of record NC_057798.1, on the reverse strand, counting down.
CCCAACCTTGTTTGTAAAGGTTCGGTCGCCGCCTTCAAGGGCACCAATAGTGGATTCACGGCATCTCGCATTGTGTGAGGGCGTGAGGAGAATACGGTGGCCCTAGTGGCTTCTTGGGGAGCATTGTGCCTCCACACTGCTCTAACGGAGACGTACTTCCCTTTAAAAGGAAGGAACTTCGGTAACACATCCTCGTCTCCACCGGCTCCACTCTTGGTTATTTCGTGCCTTTACTTTTGCAAGCTTACTTGTGTTGTATCCCTTGCTTGCTTATGTGCTAGTTGTTATTGCATCATATAGGTTGCTCACATAGTTGCATATCTAGACAACCTATTTTGTTTCAAAGTTTAATTTGGTAAAGAAAACCTTAAAAATTGTTAGTTGCCTATTCACCCCCCCCTCTAGTCAACTATATCGATCCTTTCAATCGGTATGAGAGCCTCGTCTCTTTATTAAGGACTTTGCCATCAGAAGAGTATGGTTGACACCACAGCAGTGCGGAGGAGCACTCCGGTGTGAATCCTATCTCGTCTACGGCCGATGGGGGAACCTCAGTCTCTCGTGAGGAATTCAATGTGGCCTTAGACACATTGAAAAACTCCATGATGACCGAGGTTGAAAGCATGTTTACTAAATTCCTAGAAGGACTTAAACTGTCTACCTCGCCGATGAAAGTGGGTGATCCCACTAACAAGGTGACGGATGCTACCTCCGACAAGGGGGAAGCTAACAGTGAAAAGGGTCCTTCTACTAGTGGTAGAAATAGCACCGGAATCTATACCCATGTGGAACCTCCAACTTATGGTGGACCGATTCCCTCTACTCAATCAAATCATGCCGGTCCTCCTCCTAAGATTGAGAAAAATGAGGATTTTGATTCTTGGGTGTATCGCTTCAAGCGTCATTTAAAGCATGTGAATACTAATCTTTGGAGAATCATTGAAGAAGGTTTCTATCCACATGACCCAAGCAACTTCACCCCTAGAGAGGCCATGGATAATCAACTCAATGAGAATGCTCTCTTCATCATCCAAGAAACAATTCTCCCCAAAGATCTCCTAATGAAGTCATGTACCTAGGGTAGGGTTACGGACCTGTCCAAGGTACCCTCCCCAAGGACATCTCTTAGAAGAAGCCGTCTTCCAATCGACCAAGAGGGATTCCACTCGACGGACTAGAAGACACTCGACGAACCTGAAGACACTCGACCATGAAGACTCACTCGACCATCAGGAGTTCAGGATCTATTCTGTATCCAATCGGTCTGTAATTAAGTAGTCTTAATGGTCATGATGGCACTTTATGTAGGGCGTTACCAGTAACGCCAAACCTTAATGTACTTTAACCCTCTGCTACGTGGGCTGGCTGGGGTCTTGGCGTCCTCTATATAAGCCACCCCCTCCACTGGTAGAAGGGTTCGCACCCCTGTACCTCTCACACACATAATCCAGTCGACCGCCTCCGGGCTCCGAGACGTAGGGCTGTTACTTCCTCTAAGAAGGGCCTGAACTCGTAAAACACTCGTGTGTACAACTGCTCCATAGCTAGGATCTTGCCTCTCCATACCTACCCCCCATTCTACTGTCGAACTTAGAACCACGACAGTTGGCGCCCACCTTGGGGCAGGTGTCTTAGCGACTTGTTGGAGAAGTTGCAATCTTTTCAATTCCCATCATCATGGTTTCGGGCGGATTTTTGGTTGAGGGCCGCGAGATCCATCTCGGCACGCTCACGTTCGTCGCCGACGACTCTGCCTGGCTGCAGGAGGCTTCGCTCGATGTGGATGCGCTCCCGGTCCGCGGAGCAACGCATTTTTGAGCATGCGTCCGCGGTGTCCTTTTGCGGTAACCGTCGACTCAGTATCGGTCGGCTTTCGTGTCATCCTCCCTCCCAGCTTCCCGCCGGCGTAAGCGCTCCGGTCGGTCGAGGCTCCAGCGGTGGGTGAGGCACGCAGTGGCTCGCCAGTCGACCGCTGCCCAAGTCGCGGCAATCGAGCCCGACGAATCTCTCTACAGCCTGTTCGACCTGTCGACTGGCCCCGCAGAGACTACATCCGAATGCGACAGCAGTGATCCGGCGGAGGAGGTCCTGATGGTCAATGGGCCGCATGTTCCTTCCGGCTTTCCTGGCGCCGAGGGAGGCAACGGCGGGGGCGATCCGTCACACGACCATGAGGAGTACCGCCCCGAGCCCCTCGACTCGCAGCAGAGGGAAGAGCTTCGCCGCCGGAACATGGATGCGCTTCATACTCCGATCGTTGGAGAAACCCCTGAGGCCCGCGCCTTAGAAGACGCGTGCTTGGCCAAGTTGGCTGAGCGCACTCGACTGGAGAACCTTCAGCGAGCACTCGACGAGCGCGCGCGTCAACGGGTCCCGGACTCCAGTCGACGCCAACTCTTTAAACCTCCGACTCAGGTATACCGCACTCCAATCCAGAATTTGGTAGCTGCAACACGTATAGCAGAGTCGATTCAGCCTTCCCAGTCAGAGGCTGGCAGAGGCTTGATGCAGATCAGGGATTTGCTCCAGGCAGCTGGAGATCAGAATTCGGCTGCGTCACAGTCACGGAACAGGATTCATAGCAGGTCCGTGGCGGCGAATACTGTCCAGTCAGCTCATAGCCCCAGATCGCCCCCGAGGCGTGAAGGGCATGGCGACCGACACGATCAGTACAGGAACTATGAGCAGGATTTACTATGAGCAGGATGATCACCGAGTCGATCGCAACGATCAACGTCGAGTGCCCACTCCTCCCCGGAGAGGTGGATCATATATGCCTCGACAGCAAGATGATAGACTCCTGTACAGTGGCAGACAAAGAATTCCAGTCGACCCTAGGGAGCCAGGCTTTGACACGAGATCCATCATCATTCAAGGTCTGGTCGACCGGAACAGAGCCCACAGAGAGGGTAATGACAGAGATGTACCCACCAGCAGCTGAGTGCACATCTCCGGACCAGAGTGTTTCAGCAGAGCCATCAGAGCTGCGGTGATTCCTCCCAACTTCAGGTTGGCGACTGGAGTCAGCAAGTTCAACGGTGAGTCCAAGCCCAACACTTGGCTTGAGGACTACCGAGTGGCTGTTCAGATCGGCGGTGGAAATGACGAGGTGGCCATGAAGCGTCTGCCTCTCATGTTGGAAGGGTCAGCCAGGGCATGGCTGAATCAGTTGACGCCCAGCAGCATCTACACGTGGGAGGACCTCTCCCGAGTGTTTGTCAGGACATTCGAAGGAACGTGCAAGCGGCCAGCGGGACTGACAGAGCTGCAATCTTGTGTACAAAAGTCGAATGAGACTCTGAGGGATTACATCCAGAGATGGATCACACTGCATCATACAGTAGAAAATGTATCTGATCACCAGGCAGTCTGCGCCTTCAAGGAGGGCATAAAGTACAGAGAGCTAAGCCTGAAATTCGGTCGAACCGGAGACATGTCTCTGAGTCGAATGATGGAAATAGCCACCAAATATGCCAATGGTGAGGAAGAGGATCGGCTCCAGAGCGGCAAACACAAGTCAGTCGCCCAAGACACCGGAGGTGGAAATTCCAGTCGGAAGCAAAAGGGTAAAGCTGAGCCAGCCGCACCTGGAGAAGCCTTGGCCCTGAACCAAGGAAAATTCAAAGGGAAACCCAAGGGGCCTTGGAACCCCAAGAAGGTAAAAGATAAAGAAGGAAATGACGTGTTAGATTTGCCATGTCACATCCACACCAAGAAGGACGAAGAGGGTAATTTCATCTACCCGAAGCATACCACTCGACAATGTCGACTCCTGATACAGCAGTTCCAAGGGAAGTAGTCCAAGGACAAAGAAAAAGAGTCGGACAAGGTTGAGGACAAGGAGGATAGTGACGGAGAATATCCGCAGGTCAATTCCACCTTAATGATTTTTGCCGATGTTGAGAGCAAAAACCGACTGAAAGTTATAAACCGAGAGGTGAATATGGCTGCTCCGTCAACACCCAATTACCTGAAGTGGTCTCAGACTGCCATTACGTTCGACCAATATGATCACCCGACGCACATAGCCACCCCTGGGAGGCAAGCGCTGGTGGTCGACCCGGTCGTTGACGGCACTCGACTGACCAAAGTGTTAATGGATGGCGGCAGCAGTTTGAATATACTGTATGCTGAGACACTGAAAGGGATGGGCATTCCGATGTCCAGACTGAGCATGAGCAACATGAGTTTTTATGGAGTCATCCCTGGCAAGAAGGCCGCATCACTCGGTCAGATTGCTCTTGATGTAGTTTTTGGCGATTCAAAGAATTTCCGCAAAGAGAAGCTGACATTTGAGGTTGTGGATTTCTAGAGTGCCTATCATGCAATTTTGGGCAGGCCAGCATATGCACGTTTTATCGCTCGACCTTGTTACGTGTACCTCAAACTAAAGATGCCAGGCCCTAAAGGCATGATCACTGTCACTGGTAACCGCAAGAAGGCAGAAGAGTGCTTCCAGAAGGGCTTGAAGATCGCCGATGCTCAGATGGTGGCAGAAGAGTGGCAGGAACACCAAAGGAACGCAGACCCGAGTGATTTGTTGCGAACCAAGAAGCCTGCTATGGAATCAGCATTTCAGTCATCCGGTGAGACAAAACCCGTTCACATCCACCCAACCGACCCAAACGCTGCTCGGACTCATATCTCCACAACACTCGACCCCAAATAGGAAGAAGCGCTCATCCAGTTCCTCCGTGAGAACTGGGACATCTTCGCATGGAAACCTTCTGACATGCCGGGTGTACCCAGGGGACTGGCTGAGCATCGTCTACGAGTCGACTCAAAGGCAAAACCTGTGAAGGAACATCTGCGACGGTCCGCCGTCCAGAAAAGGAAGGCCATTGGCGAAGAAGTGGCTCGGCTCCTAGCAGCAGAGTTTATCCGAGAGATTTACCACTCCGAGTGGCTCGCCAATGTCGTCATGGTACCCAAAAAGGACAATTCGCTTCGCATGTGCATCGATTTCAAGCATATCAATCGGGCCTGCCCGAAAGATCATTTTCCTCTTCCCGGCATCGACCAAATAGTCGACTCGACTGCGGGATGTGAGCGACTTTCTTTCTTGGACGCTTATTCCGGGTACCATCAGATCCGTCTGTTTGGACCCGATGAGATCAAAACGGCTTTCATCACCCCCATTCGGGTGCTTCTGTTATGTCACCATGCCATTCGGCCTCAAAAATGCTGGAGCCACGTTCCTGAGGTTGATTCAGAAGTGTTTGCTCACTCAAATCAGTCGGAATGTGGAAGTGTACATGGATGACATTGTGGTCAAGTCACGGAAAGGTTCCGACCTGCTGACTGACCTAGCTGAAACATTTGCCAACCTCAGGAGGTATGATATCAAGCTTAATCCATCAAAATGCACATTCAGAGTTCCTGGTGGAAAGTTACTCGGTTTTCTCATTTCCGAACGGGGAATCGACGCTAACCTAGAAAAAGTTGGCACTATACTCCGAATGAAACGCCCCGTGCGTGTGCACGACGTCCAGAAACTTACTGGATGCTTGGCCGCATTAAGTCGATTCATCTCTCGCCTTGGTGAAAAGGCATTGCCTCTTTACCGACTGATGAAGAAGTCAGACAAGTTCGAGTGGACTCTAGAAGCTGATGCAGCGTTTGCAGAGTTAAAAACCCTCCTTTCCACCCAGCCGGTGCTTGCTGCCCCAATCAACAATTGTTGCTTTACATTGCAGCCACAGGACAAGTCATCAGTACTGTACTTACGGTCGAGCGGGAAGAGGAAGGAAAAGCCTTCAAAGTTCAGCGCCCAGTGTATTACATTTCCGAAGTCCTGACCCCATCCAAGCAACGATACCCTCATTATCAGAAGCTTGCATATGGGATTTACATGACCACGAAGAAAGTTGCCCAGTACTTCTCTGACCATATTATCACAGTCGTCACCGACGCCCCCTTATCAGAGATTCTGCACAACAGAGACGCAACCGGTCGAGTGGCAAAATGGGTGATTGAACTTCTTCCCCTAGATACCAGATTTGAGGCAAAGAAAGCTATCAAGTCCCAAGCAGTAGCAGATTTCGTCGCCGAGTGGACTGAACAGCAGTTACCAACCCAAGTTCACTCGGAGCACTGGACTGTGTTCTTCGATGGCTCCAAAATGCTGAATGGTTCCGGTGCCAGAGTGGTCTTGGTTTCCCCCCAAGGAGATAAGCTCAGATATGTACTCCAGATTCACTTTGATTCCTCCAACAATGAAGCAGAATACGAAGCACTCTTGTACGGGTTACGTATGGCCATTTCACTCGGCGTCCGTTGCCTCATGGTCTACGGCGACTCGGACTTAGTGGTCAATCAAGTAATGAAGGAGTGGGACTTCAGAAGCCCAGCCATGACTAGATACTGCAATGCAGTCAGAAAGCTGGAGAAGAAATTTGAGGGATTAGAGCTCCATCACGTTCCCCGACTGAAAAATCAAGCAGCCGATGACTTGGCCAAGATAGGTTCCAAGAGGGAAGCCATTCCGAGTGGCGTTGTCACAACCCTAGTTCTGGTATGACCTAGACTAGCTAGTCATGTGTGCATCATGTTTAAATTCCATTTAAATTTGAAGTGGGGATTTGTGAAACCCTCAGAATCATCTGTGAAAATGACCCAAATAAAAATTGCTCCAAAATGTTCCAAGAAAATGTTCATGTTGCTCTCTAAAAATATTGGATAGAGATAAAAATCAAACCAATATGTTTAGGAGCTCATAAGTATTTATTTTGGGCATTTGGAATTAATGCATAATTATTTGCATTGGATATATATTTGTTATATATATAATATATGTCCAAAAATTGTGCCACTTGTTGGGGAGCTCTGGAATAATACCACTAGTTCCTACAAAAATTGGCATAAGCAAATAAAATGATTTAGTATTTTTATTAAATCAAAACAAATGTCAGAAAATAGAAAAAGAAATAGGTAAAAGTGGAACTACCTGGACTTACCTGCAGCCCCTGTGCAGCCCAGTGGCCTAGCAGGCCGGCCCAGCCAGCAGGCAGCCCAGCCCAACTGCCAGGAGCTTCTTCAAGCTCCTACCAGTAGGAGCTGCTACGTGGCCGTGCCATAGCCGGCCGTGGCGACGTCTCCCGCCACCTCCTGCTACCCCTCCTCATCGCTCTGGCCTCCTTGGACGTCGCCATGACGCCCCGCACCTCTCTCCCTCTCTCTCATTCCTCCCCCTCCCTGGTCTCTCTCCCACGCGCACGGCCGAACGCCATCGTCGCTGCTGCTCGCCGTCACTGTAGCCACCGCCTCCCCCTCGCCTCTCTGATATGCGCAGGAGCTCCGCCTCCTCGTCCTGAAGCTCTCCGCCGAGCCACGCAAGCCGGAGCGCCACGTGGAGCCGTCGCCGTCACCATCTTCGCCTCTGGTCGTCGGAGATCGTCTTCACCGCCCCGCCGTCTTCAGCGCGTCCCCGAGCTCGCCGACAAGCCCGTCGAGTCCGCTGTGAGCTTCTGCTCCGTTCCCCTCTCCCCACTTCTCCGTTCTCGTGCCGTAGCCCCCTTTCCCCGCCATGGCCGTAGCTCCTCGCCGCCGTTCATGTCGCCGCCGTCGCCCTGGCCACCGCAGCCCGCAACCGAGCGCATCACCGTGCTCCTGGTGCCACGAGGATGCCGCAGAGCCCCTCGGGTGGCCTCCCCGTGCCCTCCAGCCCCTCTGCCGCTCAAGCCCGAGCTCTAGCCTCCGTCGCGAACTCTGCTCCGGCTAGCTCCGGCCTCCCCAGCTCCTCCCCCCTGCCCCACTGGATGCGCGCGAGCACCAGCTCCTCGGAGATGGTCTCCGCCGCCCGGATGGTCGCCGGAGCGACAATCCCGAGCCCACCGCCGCGTTCGGCCTCGCCGGCGGCTCAACGCCGGCGGGATTGACCGGGTCAACCCTGCTAACTACCCCCCCTGTGACACTGACATGTGGGGCCCGACCCTGCTAATTTTTAGTTTAAGATTAGCTTGACAATTAATTAACTCCATTAATTAACCATGACACTGGCGTATGGGTCCCACTGGTCAGGTTTGACCTGGACCTGGCCGTTGACCCACTGACATCACGCTAACATCATGCTGACGCAATTATTTATTTTCTGGATTTAATTTAATTAGGGAATTCCAGAAAATTAGCAAAACTTCAAAAAATCATAGAAATTCAACCGTAGCTCAGATTGAAATAATTTATATATGAAAAATTATCACAAAAATCCAATCTATCCATCTGTACTAGTTTCATGCATGACAAACCAACCTAAACCTGCTGTATAGGTGAAAAAATATGAATGGCATATATAAGAGCTTAGTTTGGAGCTGCATTTGAACCCTTGGTTCAAATGGACTTCATTCAAACAGAATGCTAGTTGCATTAGCTCAAACAAAATCACATCTACATGCCATGTTCATGCATCATATTGTTGCATATGCTTGTGTATTGATTGTCGACACCGTTCCTTCTCCATAGGTCCTGCTCCGGAGAGTGCTCCAGAGTACCTGTCTGAAGAGCAGTGCCCCCTCTGTTGATCTACCAGGCAAGCAAACCCCCTTGTTCATTCTGATACAATCCTACTCTCTCGCTCCTGCTCTCAGTTATTGCATTAGGACAACAATGATTCATCTGCTACTTTGTGCTGCGGTAGTTGAACCCATTCCTCTGCATGACCTGTCATTGCCACAGTAAATAGTTGAAACCCACTAGCATGTGTAGGAGTTGATTGAGCCATATTGTGTTCTTACCATGCTATGCCTGCTATTGCTTAGAGTGTGTCAGGTCTGATTCATTGCGAATGAATTGGAGTACAGTGCTATGTTCCGATGCTGAGAGTGAAGTGTGTGAACACGATTTGGTAAAGGTAGCGGTGAGAGGCCATGTAGGAGTACATGGTGGGTTGTCTCACTGGAACCGTCCTTAAGCACTGAGTTCTATGTATGTTGTCCAATGACTCGATACTACCACACATTGGGTTCCGGTAACTCGACCCCTCTCGACTTATTAACCAACTTGATCTCTGTCCAGGAGTCGCAACTAGTTTTTGGTGTTTGTAGGTAGTGCTATTTTTCTACCAAGTGGCACCCGACAGGGTGGGCTTGGGACAGACTAGGCACACGTGGCCTGGTGTACCGAGTGGCACCCGGATGGTGGGCTCGGGAACCCTGCACACATCGTTTGGGGCCGTGATCAAAACCCCGGCCGGATCTCCTTGCGGATGGAACCCAGATAGGCGATAAACCTGGACTAGAGTCTTGTGTGGTTAGTCAGGTCGTGGCCGACACCCTCGCCAGGCTTCCGCTTGAAGGTTGCCGAGTTACATGACGTGTACATGGTGGTAAGTGGCGAGAGCGTGTGTGAAGAAGTACACCCCTGCAGGGTTAACATGATCTATTCGAATAGCTGGGTCCACGGTTATGGACTTCTTGGATGCTTACATGGTACATAGACAACTTGAAGTGGATACTCTAAAATGCTCAAGACAAGTGTGAGTGCTATGGATGGCCTTCTCGTAGGGAGACGGGGATGAATCCATAGTAGTGTATTGTGTGGTGATTAGTGGACTCGTGTGCGCCATATCACCTCAAGAGTTTCTGGTAGTCGTAGAACAGGATAGCCACAGAGTCAAAGCTAGCTTGCTGCAACTAAACCCCACATTACCCTCTTGATACAAATGCATGTATGATAGGATCTGATGTAAGTCTTGCTGAGTACCTTTGTACTCATGTTGCTTTATTTATGTTTTTGCAGCGGAGACTTCGGTCTTACTAGTGTTTCTGTGGACTTCGACGAGTAGCTTGTACCTCAGCTACGATCTTGATCAGATGTTGTAGATAGTCAGACTCTTCAGCCTTTTTCATTTGTAGATGTCTGTACTCAGACATGTAATGCTTCCGCTTGTTGCTTGTTTGCTCTGAATGTTGGGTCATGTGACCCCTGTTTGTAATAAATGCTATGATGGCTCTTCTGAGCCTTTATCTATATGAGCTGTTGAGTTATGCTGTGATGCCATGTTGTACAGCACATACTTGCATGTTATGCGTACGTGTAATGTGTATTGCTATGTCTGGGATCTGACTATCTAGTTGTTTATCCTGAGTAGCCTCTCTTACCGGGAAATGTCTCCTAGTGCTTCCACTGAGCCCTGGTAGCTTGCTACTGCTCCGGAACACTTAGGCTAGCCGGCATGTGTCCTTCTTCGTTCCTGTGTCTGTCCCTTCGGGGAAATGTCACGCGGTGTCTACCGGAGTCCTGTTAGCCTGCTACAGCCCGGTTTACCGGAGTCCTGCTAGCCCAGTTGCTACAGCCCGGATTCACTCGCTGATGACCGACACGTTCATTGCTGGGTCATGTATGTCTGTCCCTGTAAGTTAGTGCCACTTCGGGTTCACGACTAGCCATGTCAGCCCGGGTTCTTGTCATATGGATGCTAGCGACACTATCATATACATGTGCCAAAAGGCGCAAATGGTCCCGGGCATGGTAAGGCGACACCCGTGGGAATACCATGCGTGAGGCCACAAAGTGATATGAGGTGTTACATGCTAGATCGGTGTGGCATAGAATCGGGGTACTGACAGCTTTGGTATTAGAGCCTGGCTGCCTATAGGATTACCAAGCCAAACTGGTCGAAGTTGAGTCTAGAAATTCTTTAGTTATGTAAGGGAATTGATTGTGGGAAGGAACGTAAGGCTCTTTTACTCCTTTTACCTCATGGCCTTCTGATTTGAGTCATACTATATTTCCTACGGGGTTAAGGAACTAGGCTTCTCTTCCGTTTATTAGGATCACGTGTTACTACTCTGTAGTCCCATAGGATTGGTTGATCAGAGTCATACCCCAGTTTCGAGTACCTGCGGTGTAGCCTGATTAGTACTATACCAGAACCTTGAGTGGTGATGTTGAGTTGTTGTACTACTCCATTTTTAGCAGGATGTCTCATTCTGAGCATTTTACTGCCGTTATGCTACCGGAATTGCCCTAGGAGTTTGAGAGATACTAATTGATGTTGATTCCGTCCCTGGTTTCGTTTCTCAGGATGCCATCAAGTTCTATTATTCGTAGCTAGAACCACGGAGATGGTAGGGACGAGGATCCTCCTGAGCCGCCTTCATTGAAAGAGTTCATGTTAGAGATGGAGAGGAACAAGCGTGAGTCTAACCGCTTGTTGGCATGTATCGAGGAGAACACCGCCCATCAGTTCAAAGGGTCTGTAACCATTCATGACTTCATCTGCTTGCACCCACCTTCCTTTCATCATTCCATCGAGCCACTCGATGCAGATGACTGGCTCTGTAGCATCACTCATAAGCTGCGTTCCACGAACGTAGCTGAAGATGACAAGGTCACCTATGCCACATACCACATGGAAGGTCCTGCTAGTCTTTGGTGGCAGAACTATGAGGCTATGCTTCCAGCTGGCCAGATTCCTACCTGGAGAGATTTCACTAAGGCTTTTCGCGAGCACCACATTCCTGAAGCCCTCATTGATCGCAAGAGAGAAGAGTTCTATAGTCTCACCTAGAGTAAGATGGCTGTTGATGCTTACAGTAGAGAGTTTGAGAACCTCGCCCGCTATGCCACAGAAGAGGTGTCCACGGACGCCAAGAAGCAGGCTAGGTTCCGGAAGGGTCTCAACCCCAAGTTGCGTCGTGATCTCCACCTACATCATTGTGATACATTCCAAGCTCTTGTCAACAAGGCCATTAATGCAGAGACAGCTCAGCTCACTTACGAGGAGTCCCGTAAGCACACCCGTGATTTGGGATCTTCCTCCGGTTCTGGTTCTCAGAAGCGTCGGATTTGGATTCCAAACTCCGCTCTTTCTTCCGGATATGCACCGAGGCCATCCCATGTTGTGCCTTCCCCAGCTCAGTCGTATGTTCCACCCAGGCCTACTGGTAGACTGCTTGTCAGTGCGGGTCCACGTCCAACTTCAGGGACTTGCTTCACATGCGGGAAGCCAGGACACTATGCACGTGACTGCTCTCAGACTAGTTATGCCCCACCCCAACCCGAGAAGTCTGTTGGCCATGGTAAGCCATCACGCAAGATGATCAGTGTCAAGTCATCCCCCACTGAACGTGGACGTGTGCATCGCGTCTCAGCTAAAGACGCTCATGATGATCCGGATGTCATTCTTGGTACACTCCTTGTCAATTGTCATCCAGCATCGGTTCTGTTCGATACTGGAGCATCTCACTCCTTCATTTCTGAAGGCTATTGTCGGTGTCAAAACCGGCGGATCTCGGGTAGGGGGTCCCGATCTATGCGTCTAGGCGGATGGTAACAGGAGACGAGGGACACGATGTTTTTACCCAGGTTCGGGCCCTCTTGATGGAGGTAAAACCCTATGTCCTGCTTGATTAATATTGATGATGTGGGTTACAAGAGTAGATCTACCATGAGATCAAGGAGGCTAAACCCTAGAAGCTAGCCTATGGTATGATTGTTGTTCGTCCTATGGACTAAGGCCATCCGGTTTATATAGACACCGGAGAGGGCTAGGGTTACACAGAGTCGGTTACAAAGGTAGGAGATCTACATATCCGTATCGCCAAGCTTGCCTTCCACACCAAGGAAAGTCCCATCCGGACACGGGACGAAGTCTTCAATCTTGTATCTTCATAGTCCTGGAGTCCGGCCGATGATGATAGTTCGGCTATCCGGACACCCCCTAGTCCGGAACTCCCTCAGTAGCCCCTGAACCAGGCTTCAATGACGACGAGTCCGGCGCGCATATTGTCTTTGGCATTGCAAGGAGGGTTCCTCCTCCGAATAATTTATAGAAGATTGTGAACACCAGGATAGTGTCTGGCTCTGTAAAAATAAATTCCACATACCACCGTAGAGAGAATAATATTACACAAGATCAATCTGCTGACGTATTCTGTGGTGTGACGTCACACCACTTCCAAGCCTTTACTCGAATTGTTTTTATTGTTCCATCTCAGCGCGTCTAGCGAGGCGGTTTCCTCGGCATGTCTTGTTGAAGCAGAGATCGTGTTCCCCTTATTCCGGGATTCCCATCAATACGGGCATGGGTAACCCAACCGCGCCATTGATTGTGACGCTTGGGAGATAAGGGAGTTTTACCAGGCCGGTGGGGACGCGTGTTTCTGTCCGCCCATATAAGGGGATAAAGATCCAACCTTTTTACCTGTGTCTTCTTCCTCCTTAGCTTATCCATCTCCGCGAACTCGAGCTCCAGCGCCCAAGTCCGCACTTCTCACCTCAACCTTCTCCAACTATGTCCGGAGCGGGAGGCAAGTGGATGACCTCTTCCATCACTGAGGGGCAGATCTAGAAGCTGCGCAACGCCGGATACTTGTCCAGCGACATCGCGCATCGGCTCCCCGACGAGGGAGAGCTCATCCCCACCCCCAGGCCCCATGAGAGGGTAGTGTTTCTTCCCCATTTCCTCCGCGGACTGGGCTTCCCACTTTATCCCTTCGTCCAGGGGCTCATGTTCTACTACGGCCTGGATTTCCATGATCTGGCCCCGAATTTCATCCTCAACATCTCGGTGTTTATCGTCTTGTGCGATGCCTTCCTCTGCATCCAGCCCCACTTCGGCTTGTGGCTCAAGACCTTCAGTGTCAAGCTGAAGGTTGTGAAGGGCAGCCAAGCGGAGTGCGGAGGCGCTATGGTGGGCAGGATGTCCCACAATACGTGGCTGGAAGGCACTTTCGTGGAAACCATCAAGGGGTGGCAATCGGGGTGGTTCTACATCACCAAGCCGTGTGACGCTGATTGGGCAGCGGCCCCCGAATTCAGATCCGGCATCCCTACACGGCTCACCTCCTGGAAAGAGAGTGGCTTGATCTGGGGGAATTTGGAGGAGCTGACCGGACTCCAAGCCTGTATCCAGAAGCTGGTGGACAAGAAGCTCAAGCTTGTCAACGTAGTCCAGGTCATGCTCATCCGCCGGATTCTCCCGTGCCAACGACGGGGTTTCACCATGTGGGAGTTCGATCCGGTGCAGCACCAGACCCTGAGCGGGCTCTTCGACACTACGTACGAAGATGTCTAGAAGGTGTTGTTCAAGGGCGCCGAAGCTCCTGCATCCGCTACCGAAGATCGCGGATTCCGCTCGCAGCGTCCGGCTGACAAGGTAAGTGATTTTGCCACTTACTTTGGAAAGTTTGACTCTATGCGGGATCTAAACTCCCTTTACCTTTGATAGGACTGGCTAGTGAAGGCCGAACGGACTATCTGTCCGGCCCCATTGCCAGAGGACCCAGCGGACATCCGCCTAACAGGGCTGCTGGCTCCGACACCCCACGTGGTGCCGGAGAAGAAGGCCAAGAAGAAGGCCGCGGGGACCCGTAAGAGTTCCCGTTTTCAAGTGCTATCGGATGATGAATCCGAGGCCGACTCCTCCCACCAAGGCGAGGAGGAGAAGAAAGCCTCTCCCCCAGTGGGGGGAGGGAAGAAAAGGAAGGCCTCCCCAACAAGGGAGGCCGAAGGGTCCAAGAAGGGAAAAACTCTTCCCCCGGACCGCTCCACCAATGCCAGTGACGATGACGAGGACTGGCCTCCAAGGGCCAAGCCTCTGGCGAGATCGTAAGTATCAGGACTCCCGAATAACTTCACGGTTTTTTCTTTTCGCCACACAATGTCTTTCTAATGCCGCATACAACCCTGCAGTCCGCCCAAGGATGATCTTCCCGTTTCGTCGAGCGGGTCCTTGGGTGCATCGGATATGGATTCCCTTCCGACTACCTCCACCCCCAGTGCCACGGACGACGCTGAGGTGGGGTCCCAGGAAGGGACCTACCAGGAGGAGGAGGCCCCGGAGGTGTCACAGGACAACCTCCCGGACTTTGCACCGGACTCGGCCCCGGAGGCCACAGTGGCCCCGGAGTCCGGCGGGCGACCCCTTTGTAAGAAGGGCAAGACCGCGACGCCGGCTGCCTCCATCCAACCGGAGGTGCCAGATAATTTGCTGGAGGCGCTCAACGGCGCCTCCATTGAAGAGGAACACTGCACTGTTATGAGTGTGGTGATTCAGAAGGTTCAGCTTGCCAAGAGCGGGCTGACCGAAGCCTGCAGCAGCCTTCTAACAGGCTTTGAGGTAAGAATTTCAATATATGTAAAATGGTACCGCATAGACAGTAGCCCCTGATGCTCGGTTCGGTGTTCGGAAAGAAAAGCCGGACTGAGGATCTTTAGAAAGATAAGCGCAGGAGTCACAAAAATATGTCAATATGGGATTGCAGGCTGTGCTGCTGACCTCCGCCGCACTGACTGCGGAGGTCAATACTTTGAAGGAAAACCTCGAGCGGTCCGAGAACGAGCTCGGCCGTGCCAAGAAGCAGCTCGAGGAAAAAGAAGGTGAGTAATACCTTATGAAAATTGCACCTTACAGAAAAGGATTTTGGTTGCAAAAAGAATGACGAGGATAACGTGGGTATTGCAGGGGCCACTAACGAGGTGGCGACCCTGAAAGAGGCGGTGGCCGCGGCCAAACGCAATGCGGCTGCGGAGCGCACCGAGTGAGAGAAACAGGAGGCGCGGGTGGCGGAGGTACAGCAAGAGCTCCAGGATCTCGTGAAAAAACATGAGAGCCTGGAGCGTGACTCGAAGACTCGAGAGTCTGAGCTTGCAACGGCTCTTGAGAGTGCCAAAGCCGCTAAGGCCGAAGCCTACAAGGCCCTCCAGAAGATCGAGGCGGTAAAGGAAATAGCAGCGGGTAAGGCATTTTTCATGCAAAGTAAGCATGTGAGTGTTAATTACATGTCGCTTACCCGAATTCGGACCTCTCCAGGAGCGTTTGCAGATCTTCCTCGCAGCGTGTCCGATGCTGCCGCATTCTACCGGGCCGAGGAGGGGAGCTCTACGGAGAAGGTCTTCTGGTCTCAGTATGCTGAGGCCGGACATCCGGTGCCCCTTAGCGACCAGCTGAAGCAGCTGGTCGAGCTCCACAAGGCGGTCGAACAGGCCATGAAGGGCCTCATAGTTCGGCTATGGTCTAAGGAGGCTATGCCTGGGAGCTACTTCGGCCTGGTGCGGCGGCTGGTGGATGCGTGCCCGTGGGTTGAAGTTATCAGGCACTCCGCCTGTATTGAGGGTGCCCGTCGGGCCCTTGTCTGTGCAAAGGTGCACTAGGGCAAGATGGATGCCCAGAAGCTTGTGACGGACCCCCCACCAGAGGGCAAGGAGCATCGCACGCCCGAGATGTATTATAAGAGTGTGCTGAAGGGCGCCCGCACTATTGCGGGTGAGTGCTCCAAAGATGTAATATTTGAGTAGACTCACATTTTGTTATCCTGTGCGCTGAAAACTTGGTTCATATCCGCTAAGCAACACTTGTTAATTTAAAATATTACCTTATGTGCGGCTGTTTATCAAATCTGAGAGATGGCAAGTCGTCGGCTTCAGCCCCCATGCCACGAGTGCTGGGGTGTTCGGGATAAACTCGAGCGCTCTTGTTCCCATTTTTGGGTCCATCTAGGGAGGCGCTCGACACAGCGAACAAGGCAACCGGACTTATAATGCTTGAACACTCTCACTTAGCCATAGAATTCTATAATTTAAAATTTCGGTGAAGCCCCTAGTCTTCGGAAGGCCGAATTTGGGGCGCTATCCACGCCTTGGCCGGACAGTATCCGGCTCCTCGCTCTAAGCGGTATAAGTCTTTAAGGACTCGCAAAAAACCTCTCGAACAGCGACCGGCTCTCGCCTCATCATGACGGTCAGTTTTAGCTTTCTCCACTGAGGCGTTAACCCAGCTCAACTGGGGCGCAATCGCAGTGGTTCTCCCAGTGCTACCTTAGCCGATATAACGGAACGTAAGGTATCAAAACATGGGAGCCGGGCAAACCCAACTATTGACCCAAGACATGATTCGGAGCCGATGCATATAGTGCTATAAGTTCGGGGTGCCGCACTTGTGAAAGTGTTCGGACTCATCACACCATGATTCGGGGAACACAAGCCCCTGATGTGTATTAGCCGTACCAAAGTGTACGAATGCAATATGCCGTGAATGAACATATGTATGAAAAGGAAATGCAATTATAAGCAAAAAGGTGCTGCATTGTTTTATTCGATAAGTGCTGCTACGGATGCAGAACGATACAAATAGTGCGATAAGCAAGGTATGGGACTGTTAAACATGTCCCCCTCCAGGGGTAGGCTGTAGATTGGTGTATAAAAATGCTCGTAACGGAGACCACCTGTATATTCGTTGTAGCCTTTATCCTACCCAGGCTGTTGCGTCGTGAGTTCGGCAAATCTGCTGCCGGACAGGGCCTCGGACAGACAGAGTCCTGTGTGTAAAAAATAAAAGGTAAAAGGAAAAGAAAAAAGAATGACACACTTGAGAGCCCCTGGTGCGGTTGAGCCGCAGTCTGGGTTTATCGTGGTCGTGCCCCTCTCCTCATGCCCATGGTATCTTCAGAGCGTAATGGTGTACGCGAAGGATCTGCTTTAACATTTCGCAGGAGCTAGGGTTGGGGCCGCACTGCTACGCGTGCTCGGAACGTGCCAGGTGGTCTTGTTGTAAGTTACTCCGGGCGTGCATAGCTTTGTCTGGCCGCTTAAAGGCCGGACTCGAGAATTGCCTTAAGAGGCTGCATTGCACTTCTGCCGCGAGAGCTGCTGTATGTTCCTCCGTGCGGAGAGGACGTTCAGTGTTTCCATTGACCGTGATGACTCCTCGAGGGCCTGGCATCTTGAGCTTGAGGTATGCGTAGTGCGGCACCGCGTTGAACTTTGCAAACACAGTATGTCCGAGCAAGGCATGATAGCCGCTGCGGAACGGGACTATGTCGAAGATTAACTCCTCGCTTTGGAAGTTATCCGGGATCCGAAGACCACTTGCAGTGTAATTGAGCCTGTACAATTGGCATCTCACCTGGTATGACGCCTTTAAAGGTCGTTTTGGTAGGTTTAATCCTTGAGGGGTCTATGCCCATTTTGCGCACTGTATCCTGGTAAAGCAGGTTCAGGCTGCTGCCGCCGTCCATCAGGACTCTGGTTAGGTGAAATCCATCGACGATTGGGTCTAAGACCAGTGCGGCGAATCCGCCATGGCGGATGCTGGTGGGGTGGTCCCTTCGGTCAAAAGTGATCGGGCAGGAGGACCATGGATTGAACTTCGGGGCAACTGGCTCCATCGTGTAGACATCCCTGAGTGCACGCTTCCGCTCCCTTTTGGGTATGTGCGTTGCGTATATCATGTTCACCGTCCGCACCTGTGGGGGGAAGCCCTTCTGTCCTCTATTGTTCGGCGGTTGGGTCTCATCCTCATCATCGCTATGTAGCCCCATTCATTGTTTTTGGCAATTAACTTGCCTGCCTGCTTGAATACCCAACAGTCCCTGTTGGTGTGGTTAGCTGGCTTTTCGGGGGTGCCGTGTATCTGGCACAAGCGGTCGAGTATTCGGTCCAAATTGGATGGACCCGGAGTAGTTCTCTTGAATGGCTTTTTCCGCTGACCGGGTTTAGAGCCTCTGAATCCGGCATTGACTGCCGTATCCTCGATATGATTGCCATTAATGCGGCGTTTGTTTTTGTTGCAACGCGGCCTGCCATTTCGGTCCTTGAAGTCCGGACTGCCAGAATTTTTGCTGAGGTTGTTGTTGCGTGCTAGCCAGCTGTCCTCACCCGCGCAGAAGCGGGTCATGAGTGATGTGAGGGCTGCCATGGATTTCGGCTTTTCCTATCCCAGGTGCCGGGCAAGCCACTCGTCGCGGATGTTATGCTTGAAGGCCGCGAGGGCCTCCGCATCCGGACAGTCGACGATTTGGTTTTTATTGGTTAAGAACCGTGTCCAGAATTGCCTGGCCGATTCGTTTGGCTGCTGAATTATGTGGCTTAGGTCATCAGCGTCTGGTGGTCACACATAAGTGCCCTGGAAGTTATCAAGGAATGCGGCTTCCAGGTCCTCCCAACTCCCAATTGACTCTGCTGGCAAGCTGTTGAGCCAATGTCGGGCTGGTCCTTTAAGCTTGAGGGGGAGGTATTTGATGGCGTGAAGATCGTCACCGCGGGCCATGTGGATGTGAAGGAGATAGTCTTCAATCCAAACCGCGGGGTCTGTTGTGCCATCATAGGATTCAATATTGATGGGTTTAAACCCTTCGGGGATTTGATGATCCATTACTTCATCTGTGAAGCATAGTAGGTGTGCGGCGGCTCTGTACTGGGCGATATCACGACGGAGCTCAAGGGAGCTTGGTCTATTTTGTTCGGCCCGGCCGGACTTATGTGTCTGGCACGACGATTTTCGTCACGTATCGTGGGATGCCCACGTGATCCATAGATCGATCTTGATTGTCTTGCCCTATCCTCCAATATATCCCGCAAGTCCGGAGCATTCCCCTGTGGCCTTGTGCTTTTCGAGTGATGACAGGGTACGGGTCTAGTGAAGGGCCTAGAGGCCTCTCTGTCGCGACCACGGGGTGGTCGATCAGCCGTATTGTCTCCTGGTGATGCGGGTTCATATGCCTCCTCCTCTAATCGGGGGAGCAGCTTATGTTTAGGGTAGCTTTTGGAGGGGCATTCGAGCTCATGCTCTTCGGCCGCGAGGACTTCAGTCCATCTGTCGGCTAGCAGATCCTGATCAGCTCTAAGCTGTTGCTGGTTTTTCTTGAGGCTGTTCGCCGTGGCCATAAGCCTGCGTTTAAAACGCTCTTGTTCAACGGGATCCTCAGGCACGACGAATTCATCGTCGTCGAGGCTTGCCTCGTCTCCGGAGGGAGGCATGTAGTCCTCTACCTCTTCGTCGGCCGCTCTCTCATGAGGGCTGGCGTCCCCTTCCTCCTGCGCTGGATCTTGCTGGAGTGGGTTGTCTTTGGCGCTATCCGGTGTATTATTATCTCTGGTGCCGGAATCTTCATTCTTGCTATGGCGGGATTTAGAGCGGCGCTGCTGACGCCGGCGCTTGGGCTGTTTCTTGGAGGGGTCATCCTCCGCTGCCCCTTCGCCATTCCCATCCTTCGGGATATCCACCATGTATATGCCGTATGACGAGGTGGCTTTCCAGTGTCCCGTAGGCGCTAGTTCTTGGTCGTCTCCGGCGTCGTCGTCCATACCGTCGATGTCCTCGGAGTCGTAGTCTAGCATGTCGGTTAAATCATCGAGAGCGGCTACCAAGTGGGTGGTGGGTGGGCTTTGAATTTCTTCATCGTCCGCATCCCAACCATCCTGACTGCAGTCCGGCCAGGGTTCTCCTGATAACGAGAGATATTTTAGCGAACTCAAGATGTCGCCGAAAGGTGAGTGTTGAAAGACGTCCGCTGCAGTGAACTCCATGATTGGCGCCCAATCGGATTCGATCGGGGCGGGCGCGGGAGGTTCGGAGTCCAGCGAGGAGTCTGGCACCTCGGAGTCACGAGCTTTATGAGGGACAAAGTCAGTGTTCGGCTCTATCGCCGTAGAGGTTGCAGCCCCCGAGGCGGTGTCTAGGCATCCATCCTCGATCTGCGGAGCTGGCTCCAAATTGAAGATCGGAGCGGTTTTTAGTGCGGCCCCCAAGGTACTGTCCGGCCGCAGAGCTAAATCATGCTCGCCGCGACAATGCGGCACGCTCGACTGTGGCTCGAACCCATTGAGGATCAAGTCCTCGCGGATGTCAGCCGTGAAGTTCAAACTTCCAAACCTGACCTGACGGCCAGGGGCGTAGCCTTCGATCTGCTCCAGTTGGCCAAGCGAATTGGCCCGCAGTGCAAAGCCGCCGAATACGAAGATTTGCCCGGGGAGGAAGGTCTCACCCTGGACTGCGTCGTTGATGATGATTGAAGAAGCAATCGAGCCTATCAGTGACGACACAAAGGAACTCTCAATGAAAGCACCAATGTCGGTCTCAAAACCGGCGGATCTCGGGTAGGGGGTCCCGATCTGTGCGTCTAGGTGGATGGTAACAGGAGACGAGGGACACGATGTTTTTACCCAGGATCGGGCCCTCTTGATGGAGGTAAAACCCTACGTCCTGCTTGATTAATATTGATGATGTGGGTTACAAGAGTAGATCTACCACGAGATCAAGGAGGCTAAACCCTAGAAGCTAGCCTATGGTATGATTGTTGTTCGTCCTATGGACTAAGGCCATCCGGTTTATATAGACACCGGAGAGGGCTAGGGTTACACAGAGTCGGTTATAAAGGTAGGAGATCTACATATCCGTATCGCCAAGCTTGCCTTCCACGCCAAGGAAAGTCCCATCCGGACACGGGACGAAGTCTTCAATCTTGTATCTTCATAGTCTTGGAGTCTGGTCGATGATGATAGTTCGGCTATCCTGACACCCCCTAGTCCGGAACTCCCTCAGCTATGCTTGTTTGCACGACATGTCATTTTGTGATATGCCAACTCCGCTTGAAATCCAAACCCCAGGGTCTAGATGGCAAACCACTAGAATCAGCTATGGTAATGAAATCCTTGTTGATAGACTTGTATTTCTTGCATCACTTGTAGCCCTCAAGTCCTCAGATATTAACATCATCTTGGGTATGGACTGGATGACAGCTCATCATGCCAAGATTGATTGTTACACAAGATCTGTTCAGCTTACACACCCATCTGGCAAGATAGTCACTGTCTCCACCAGAGTTGCAAAGCGTCAGCTCTATTCTCTTAATGCCAGCCCTCTTCCAGACCTTGAAGATATCCCGGTAGTCCGTGACTTTCCGGATGTCTTTCCAGAGGAACTGCCAGGTGTTCCACCTGACAGAGATGTAGAGTTCGTCATAGATCTTATCCCAGGAACCGCTCCAATCTCTAGGAGACCTTACAAGATGTCACCCTTAGAACTAGTCGAGCTTAAGAAACAACTTGATGAGTCCTTGCAAAAGGGTTTCATCCGTCCTAGTTCTTCTCCTTGGGCTTGCCCCGTCCTCTTCGTCAAGAAGAAGGATGGTACGGACCGGATCGTTGTAGATTATCGTCCCGTTAATTTGGTCACGATAAAGAACAAGTATCCGCTCCCAGGATCAACGATCTGTATGATCAGCTCGCTGGATCCTCAGTCTTCTCCAAGATGGATTTGAGGTTAGGCTACCACCAAATCAAGATCAAAAATGGGGACATTCCCAAGACAGCCTTTGTCACTCATTATGGCCAGTACGAGTACACCGTCATGTCTTTCGGTCTAGCCAATGCCCTAGCCACTTTCTCCCGCTTGATGAACTCAATCTTCATGGAGTACTTAGATAAGTTCGTCGTGGTTTACCTCGATGATATTCTTATTTACTCGAAGAACGAGGAAGAGCATGTTGAACATCTTAGACTTGTGTTAGAAAAACTCAGAGAGCACTGCCTTTATGCCAAGTTCTCCAAGTGTGAATTTTGGTTGCCAGAAGTGACCTACCTAGGCCACGTAATCTCTGGTAAGGGCATTGTTGTCAATCCCGAGAGAGTTAAGGCTGTTCTCGATTGGACTCCACCTGAAACCGTTAAACAAGTTAGGAGTTTCCTTGGTCTAGCCAGCTATTGTCGCCGCTTTGTTGAAAACTTCTCTGAAGTAGCCAAACCTCTCACGGAACTTCTCAAGAAAGATAAAAAGTTTGAGTGGTCCCCACAGTGTGAGTACAGTTTTCAGGAACTGAAAAGACGCCTGACTTCTGCTCCCATACTTGTGCCACCGGATTTCACAAAGGACTTTGTTATCTACTGCGACGCCTCACGACAGGGACTAGGTTGCATTCTTATGCAGGATCGTCATGTGCTTTTCTATGCATCTCGACAGTTGCATCCACATGAGGAGAATTATCCTACAAATGACCTAGAGCTTGCAGCCGTAGTCTATGCACTTAAGACCTGGCGACATTACCTTCTTGGTAAACATTGCGAGATCTACACCGATCACCAGAGTCTCAAGTATATCTTCACCCAACCAGATTTGAACCTTAGGCAAAGACGTTGGTTGGAGGTGATCTCAGATTATGATCTAGGGATTACTTACAGTCCAGGCAAAGCCAATGTCATGGCCGATGCGCTAAGTCGTAAATCCTATTGCAACAATCTCATGTTGCAGCAGGGCCAACCACTTCTCCATGAGGAATTCTGTAAGCTTAACCTTCACATTGCTCCTCACAGATTCCTTTCTACCTTGGTGGCGAAACCTACTCTTGTGGATCATATCATAGAAGCCCAGAAGCATGATACGGGGATTACCCGGATCAAGAGAAACATTGCCAAAGGTGTTGCTGGAAGTTTCTCTATAGATAATCGAGGTGTTGTTTTCTTTGGGAACCGCCTGGTGGTCCCCAAGAAGCAACATCTTCGACAATTGATTCTTAAGGAGGCCCATGAATCTCCTCTCACAATTCATCCCGGTAGTACTAAGATGTATTAGGACCTACGCCAGAGGTTCTGGTGGACTAGGATGAAGAGATAAATCGCTCAGTTTGTTGCTAACTGTGACGTTTGTCGTCGCGTTAAGGCAGAGCATCAAAGGCCTGCTGGCACCCTTCAGCCTTTAGCTATTCCTGAGTGGGAATGGGATAAAGTTGGTATGGACTTCATTACCGGTTTTCCAAGGACCAAAAGAGGGAATAATGCTATCTTCGTAGTCATTGATCGTCTTTCCAAAGTGGCTCACTTCCTTCCTGTTCGAGAGAGTATCACTGCTAGTCAGCTCGCTGACTTATACATTTCTCGGATAGTGTCACTTCATGGTGTTCCACTAGAGATCAATTCAGACCATGGTAGTCTTTTCACTTCTCATTTCTGGGAGAGTTTCCAAACTGCCATGGGAACCCATCTTTCCTTCAGTACCGCTTTCCACCCTCAGTCGAGTGGTCAGGTGGAAAGGGTCAACCAAATTCTCGAAGACATGCTTAGAGCTTGCGTTATCTCATTCGGTATGGATTGGGAGAAATGTCTTCCTTTCGCCGAGTTTTCTTATAACAATAGCTATCAATCCAGTCTCAAGAAAGCTCCTTTTGATGTTCTCTATGGACGAAGATGTCGAACACCTTTGAACTGGTCAGAAACTGGTGAAAGACAATTCTTTGGACCAGACATGATCCAGGAGGCAGAAGAGCAAGTTTGCATCATTCGTGAGAATTTGAAAACAGCCCAGTCTCGTCAGAAGAGTCAGTATGACCGCCATCATAAGGATATGACATATGAAATTGGCGACCAAGCTTACCTTCGGGTCACTCCTTTGAAGGGTACCCATCGCTTCGGTATCAAGGGCAAGTTGGCTCCTCGTTACATTGGTCCTTTTCGCATTCTCGCTAAACGAGGAGAGGTTGCCTACCAGTTGGAACTACCCCCACATCTTTCTCGAGTTCATGATGTCTTCCACGTCTCTCAACTCAGGCGTTGCTTCTCGGATCCCATCCGCGGAGTGGACCACGAAACGCTTGATCTCCAAGATAACCTCACATACCGAGAGTACCCGGTTCGCATTATTGATCAAGCAAAGCGTGTTACTC
The DNA here is from genome assembly GCF_018294505.1 of Triticum aestivum. NCBI lineage: Eukaryota > Viridiplantae > Streptophyta > Magnoliopsida > Poales > Poaceae > Triticum > Triticum aestivum. The sequence goes on along the minus strand of NC_057798.1, from coordinate 682,134,910 downwards.
GACGTCATAACATCAAGTTTCTCAAGGTTCAGTGGTCTCATCATTCCGAGAGAGAAGCTACTTGGGAGCGAGAAGATCGTCTTCGATTGGAGTACCCCACTTTCTTTCTGTCGACCCTTGAATCTCGGGACGAGATTCTTTCAAGTGGGGGCGAGTTGTCACATCCCTAGTTCTGGTATGACCTAGACTAGCTAGTCATGTGTGCATCATGTTTAAATTCCACTTAAATTTGAAATGGGGATTTGTGAAACCCTCAGAATCATCTTTGAAAATGATCCAAATAAAATTGCTCCAAAAAGTTCCAAGAAAATGTTCATGTTGCTCTCTAAAAATATTGGACAGAGATAAAAATCAAACCAATATTTTTAGGAGCTCATAAGTATTTATTTTGGGCATTTGGAATTAATGCATAATTATTTGCATTGAATATATATTTGTTATATATATAATATATGTCCAAAAATTGTGCCACTTGTTGGGGAGCTCTGGAATAATACCACTATTCCTACAAAAATTGGCATAAGCAAATAAAATGATTTAGTATTTTTATTAAATCAAAACAAATGTCAGAAAATAGAAAAAGAAATAGGTAAAAGTGGAACTACCTGGACTTACCTGCAGCCCCTGTGCAGCCCAGCGGCCTAGCAGGCCGGCCCAGCCAGCAGGCAGCCCAGCCCAACTGCCAGGAGCTTCTTCAAGCTCCTGCCAGTAGGAGCTGCTGCGTGGCCACGCCACAGCCGGCCGTGGCCACGTCTCCCACCACCTCCTGCTTCCCCTCCTCATCGCTCTGGCCTCCCTGGACGTCGCCACGACGCCCGCACCTCTCTCCCTCTCTCTCATTCCTCCCCCTCCCCTGGTCTCTCTCCCACGCGCACGACCGAACGCCATCGTCGCCGCTGCTCGCCGTCACCGTAGCCACCGCCTCCCCCTCGCCTCTCCGATACACGCAGGAGCTCTGCCTCCTCGTCCTGAAGCTCTCCGCCGAGCCACGCAAGCCGGAGCGCCTCGTGGAGCCGTCGTCGTCGCCATCTTCGCGTACGGTCATCGGAGATCGTCTTCGCCGCCCCGCCGTCTTCAGCGCGTCCTCGAGCTCGCCGACAAGCCCGTCGAGTCCGCTGTGAGCTTCTGCTCCGTTACCCTCTTCCCACTCCTTCGTTCTCGCGCCGTAGCCCCCTTTCCCCGCCATGGCCGTAGCTCCTCGCCGCCGTTCATGTCGCCGCCGTCGCCCTGGCCACCGCAGCCCGCAACCGAGCGCGTCACCGTGCTCCTGGTGCCAAGAGGGTGCCGCAGAGCCCCTCGGGTGGCCTCCCCGTGCCCTCCAGCCCCTCTGCCGCTCGAGCCCGAGCTCCGGCCGCCGCCGCGAGCTCTGCTCCGGCGAGCTCCGGCCTCCCCGGCTCCTCCCCCCTGCCCACTGGATGCGCGCGAGCACCAGCTCCTCGGAGATGGTCTCCGCCGCCCGGATGGTCGCCGGAGTGACAATCCCGAGCCCTCCGCCGTGTTTGGCCTCACCGGCAGCTCAACGCCGACGGGATTGACCGGGTCAACCCCGCTAACTACCCCCCATGTGACACTGACATGTGGGGCCCGACCCTGCTAATTTTTAGTTTAAGATTAGCTTGACAATTAATTAACTACATTAATTAACCATGACACTGACGTATGGGTCCCACTGGTCAGGTTTGACCTAGACCTGGCCGTTGACCCGTTGACGTCACGCTGACATCATGCTGACGCAATTATTTATTTTCTGGATTTAATTTAATTAGGAAATTCCAGAAAATTAGCAAAACTTCAAAAAATCATAGAAATTCAACCGTAGCTCAGATTGAAATAATTTATCTATGAAAAATTATCAGAAAAATGCAATCTATCCATCTGTACTAGTTTCATGCATGACAAACCAACCTAAACCTGCTGTATAGGTGAAAACATATGAATGGCATATATAAGAGCTTAGTTTGGAGTTGCATTTGAACCCTTGGTTCAAATGGACTTCATTCAAACAGAATGCTAGTTGCATTAGCTCAAACAACATCACATATACATGCCATGTTCATGCATCATATTGTTTCATATGCTTGTGTATTGATTGTCGACACCGTTCCTTCTCGATAGGTCCTACTCCGGAGAGTGCTCCAGAGTACCTGTCTGAGGAGCAGTGCCCCCTCTGTTGATCTACCAGGCAAGCAAACCCCCTTGTTCATTCCGATACAATCCTACTCTCTCGCTCCTGCTCTCAGTTATTGCATTAGGACAACAACAATTCATCTGCTACTTTGTGCTGCGGTAGTTGAACCCATTCCTCTGCATGACCTGTCATTGCCACAGTAAATAGTTGAAACCCACTAGCATGTGTAGGAGTTGATTGAGCCATGTTGTGTTCTTACCATGCTATGCCTGCTATTGCTTAGAGTGTGTCAGGTCTGATTCATTGGGAATGAATTGGAGTACAGTGCTATGTTCCGATGCTGAGAGTGAAGTGTGTGAACACGATTTGGTAAAGGTAGCGGTGAGAGGCCATGTAGGAGTACATGGTGGGTTGTCTCACTGGAACCGTCCTTAAGCACTGAGTTCTATGTATGTTGTCCAATGACTCGATACTACCACACATTGGGTTCCGGTAACTCGACCCCTCTCGACTTATTAACCAACTTGATCTCTGTCCAGGAGTCGCAACTAGTTTCTGGTGTTTGTAGGTAGTGCTATTTTTCTACCAAGTGGCACCCGACAGGGTGGGCTTGGGACAGACTAGGCACACGTGGCCTGGTGTACCGAGTGGCACCCGGATAGTGGGCTCGGGAACCCTACACACATCGTTTGGGGCCGTGAGCGAAACCCCGGCCGGATCTCCTTGCGGATGGAACCCGAATAGGCGATAAACCTGGACTAGAGTCTTGTGTGGTTAGTCAGGTCGTGGCCGACACCCTCGCCAGGCTTCCGCTTGAAGGTTGCCGAGTTACATGACGTGTACATGGCGGTAAGTGGCAAGAGTGTGTGTGAAGAAGTACACCCCTGCAGGGTTAACATGATCTATTCGAATAGCCGGGTCCGCGGTTATGGACTTCTTGGATGCTTACATGGTACATAGACAACTTGAAGTGGATACTCTAAAATGCTCAAGACAAGTGTGAGTGCTATGGATGGCCTTCTCGTAGGGAGACGGGGATGAATCCATAGTAGTGTATTGTGTGGTGATCAGTGGACTCGTGTGCGCCATATCACCTCAAGAGTTTCTGGTAGTCGTAGAACAGGATAGCCACAGAGTCAAAGCTGGCTTGCTGCAACTAAACCCCACATTACCCTCTTGATACAAACGCATGTATGATAGGATTTGATGTAAGTCTTGCTGAGTACCTTTGTACTCATGTTGCTTTATTTATGTTTTTGCAGTGGAGACTTCGGTCTTACTAGTGTTTCTGTGGACTTCGACGAGTAGCTTGTACCTCAGCTACGATCTTGATCAGATGTTGTAGATAGTCAGGCTCTTCAGCCTTTTTCATTTGTAGATGTCTGTACTCAGACATGTAATGCTTCCGCTTGTTGCTTGTTTGCTCTGAATGTTGGGTCATGTGACCCCTGTTTGTAATAAATGCTATGATGGCTCTTCTGAGCCTTTATCTATATGAGTTGTTGAGTTATGCTGTGATGCCATGTTGTACAACACATACTTGCATGTTATGCGTACGTGTAATGTGTATTGCTATGTGTGGGATCTGACTATCTAGTTGTTTATCCTTAGTAGCTCTCTTACCGAGAAATGTCTCCTAGTGCTTCCACTGAGCCCTGGTAGCTTGCTACTGCTCCGGAACACTTAGGCTGGCCGGCATGTGTCCTTCTTCGTTCCTGTGTCTGTCCCTTCGGGGAAATGTCACGCGGTGTCTACCGGAGTCCTGTTAGCCTGCTACAGCCCGGTTTACCAGATTCCTGCTAGCCTAGTTGCTACAGCCCGGATTCACTCGCTGATGATCGACACGTTCGTTGCTGGGTCATGTATGCATGTCCCTGTAAGTTAGTGCCACTTCGGGTTCACGACTAGCCATGTCAGCCCGGGTTCTTGTCATATGTATGCTAGCGACACTATCATATACGTGTGCCAAAAGGCGCAAACGGTCCCGTGCATGGTAATGCGACACCCGTGGGAATACCGTGCGTGAGGCCACAAAGTGATATGAGGTGTTACATGCTAGATCGGTGTGGCATAGAATCGGGGTCCTGACAGGCGTGTTCTTGGAGCATGTTCACATGCCATCGGTTCAAGAAGATCCTTTCACTGAGGAAGCCCCGCAGCCAAAAAGCGCCACAGATCCGACTAAAGTTGAGGTCCCAGCTGTGGTTGACTTGATCATGGAAGTTCTGGTCATCACTCCCGATTGGACAGTGCCCTATATCGCCTATATTCTAAGGAAAGAGCTCCCCGAGAATGAAGAAGAGGCTCGGGAGATCGTCCGCCGATCCAAAGCCTTCACCGTCATGAGGGGACAGTTATACAGAGAAAGTGCGACTGGAGTCAGCCAGAAATGCATAACACCAGAAGAAGGTCGAATGATTCTCAACGACATCCACTCGGGGACCTGTGGCCATCATGCGTCTTCTCGGACCATCGTGGCTAAAGCATACCGAGCTGGTTTCTATTGGCCCAGAGCAAATGAGATGGCGAAAGAGATAGTCGACAAGTGTGAAGGATGTCAATTTTACTCCAATATGTCACAGAAACCCGCCTCAGCCTTGGAGACCATTCCACTCGTTTGGCCTTTTGCTGTGTGGGGACTGGATATGGTTGGACCTCTGAGGACAGGCAAAAACGGCTACACCCATGTGTTGGTAGCAGTCGACAAGTTCACTAAGTGGATCGAGGCTAAACCCATCAAGAATTTGGATGCCGGCACCGCCGTCAACTTCATCAGGGAGTTGGTATTTAGATATGGAGTTCCCCACAGTATCATCACGGACAATGGGTCAAACTTCGACTCCGAAGAGTTCAGAGCCTTCTGCGCATCTCAGGGTACACGAGTCGACTACGCTTCAGTCGCTCACCCTCAGTCGAATGGACAAGCAGAACGAGCAAATGGCTTAATTCTCAAAGGACTGAAACCCCGACTGATGCGCAACCTCAAACACGTAGCTGGTGCATGGGTCGACGAACTTCCGTCGGTGCTTTGGGGATTAAGGACCACGCCAAATCGGTCGACTAGGAGGACTCCATTCTTCTTAGTCTACGGAGCTGAAGCAGTCTTGCCGAGTGACCTGCTTCACAACGCACCCCGAGTCGAACTCTACACCGAAGCTGAAGCAGAGCAAGCCCGACAGGACACAGTCGATCTTCTAGAAGAAGAAAGAGAGATGGCCTTGATCTGATCGACCATTTACCAGCAGGACTTGCGTCGCTTCCATGCCAGAAATGTGAAGAGTCGAGCTTTCCAAGAGGGAGATTTAGTTCTCCGAGTGGATCAACAGAAACCACACAAGCTTGCTCCTACTTGGGAAGGTCCCTTCATCATCACCAAGGTTCTCCATAATGGGGCATACCGCCTTTACAATGTCGAGCACCAGATTGACGAGCCCAGAGCATGGAACGCGGACTTACTCCGCCCTTTCTATACTTAAGTTTTCCATTCGGATGAGTTGTAATAAAAGTACTCCTATAGTGTATTCATCAAAGACAAGAGTTTCATAATTTTCTTAGAAATTGTTATTGCTTTTGCTCTCATAAATTTGTCCCCTAGTGGGTAGCTTAGCTGCGAACCCGTTTCGCCTAAGCTTGTAAAAAATCCTATCGAGTGGTAAGCCAGCCTTCCACTCGGAGGCTTAGCTGCGAATCCGTTTTGCCTAAGTTAAAACAAAATCCTACCGAGTGGTAAGCCAGCCTTCCACTTGGAGGCTTAGCTGCAGCCCAGTGCTCGCCTAAGTTTTTGAAAATCCTATCGAGTGGTAAGCCAGTCTTCCACTCGGAGGCTTAGCTGCAGTCCAACTACTCGCCTAAGTAAACAAAATCCTACCGAGTGGTAAGCCAGCCTTCCACTCGGAGGCTTAGCTGCAGCCCACTGCTTGCCTAAGTTTTTGAAAATC
>NC_057798.1:682064542-682128568 GCF_018294505.1 Triticum aestivum | reverse complement strand
TTACCGAGTGTTAAGCCAGCCTTCCACTCGGAGGCTTAGCTGCAGCCCAGTGCTCGCCTAAGTATAAAAGACAACGTGCGTCCCGCAAGGAGGACGAAGCGCAGGTCGACTGCTACCTTCTCCCCCAAAGCCGTGCCACAAAAAACCTACCGAGTGGAGAGCAAACCTCCCACTCTGGGGCTTAGCTGCAGCCCAGTGCTCGCCTAAGTTTCTAAAAAACCTACCGAGTGGAGAGCAAACCTCCCACTCGAGGGCTTAGCTGCAGCCCAGTGCTCGCCTAAGTTTCTAAAAAAACCTACCGAGTGGAGAGCAAACCTCCCACTCGGGGGCTTAGCTGCAGCCCAGCGCTCGCCTAAGTTTCTAAAAAACCTACCAAGTGGAGAGCAAACCTCTCACTCGGGGGCTTAGCTGCAGCCCGGTGCTCGCCTAAGTTTCTAAAAAAACTACCGAGTGGAGAGCAAACCTCCAACTCGGGGGCTTAGCTGCAGCCCAGTGCTCGCCTAAGTTTCTAAAATACTACCGAGTGGAGAGCAAACCTCCCACTCGGGGGCTTAGCTGCAACCCAGCACTTGCCCAAACATGACGAGCACAGGTCGACGACAATTTGTGCTTCACTCCTTCCTGCAAAAGAGCATTACATATGCTAGTATATACTCCAACCCAAAGAAGATGGTTGTCCAAAAGAAGTGAACGTATTTCAACGGCAAATCAAGTTCGGATAATGTCCTACGGACCCAGAACTGCTCAGGCATCAAGCCTGTTAAAGTTTGGCGGTTACAAAAATCACTCGACATTCCGAGGCAAATTCAAATCATCAAGCATAACAGTTTTTTACCCCTCCTGCGGAGGGCTGGAAGGCGCAACGAACTCGTCCAGGTCGATCCCATCTGCAATCCGAGTGGCAGCCGCGATGAAGGTCTCCATGAAAGAACGGAAGTCATGCTTCCTAGTATTGGCCACCTTGAGAGACACCAACTTGTCTTCTCTCGCTTCTTTGCAGTGGACGCGGACCAAGGACAGAGCAACGTCAGCACCGCACCAGGCAGAAGACTTTTTCCATTCTTGCACTCGACTCGGAATTTCGTTCAGTCGAGTCATCAGCGACTCAAGGTCGTTCTGAAGCATTTCTTCTGGCCAGAGTGATGTGTCGATGCATGATGTAGCGGCCTTCAGTCTTGCAAGGTAATCGACCACTGCAACAATGCGGGCCTCGAGGTGGAGCACGTTCATAGCAGTTTCATCCTTCACCGGAGAATTGATGGGATCCAAGCCAGTCTCCACTCGACTAGTCTCCTCTTCAAAGTTTTGGCAGAATTCTGTGGACATGATTCAAGGATAAGCTAATGCCCTTACAGCAAGTCAGTAACTACCAATCGGAGATAAGAGGTTACCTTTGAGCATGAGGAACAGCTTCTTGGCGAGTCCTCCCAGATAAAGCTCCAAGTCATTCTTCTTTCCTGCCAGTTCACCAGCTTTGTCGTCCAGGACCATATTGGCATTCTTCAGTCGAGTGACTTCTTGGTTGGCCACGTCAAGAGCGGCTTTCAGATTAGTGTTTTCTTCTTCAAGTTTGTTGACAGAAGCCAACTTCTCTTCTGCAAGCCTAGTCTTGTCTGCAGCCATTTTATGCGCCTCAGCAAGGTCAAGGTCCTTCTTCTTCAGAGCATCCCTCAGGTTTTCTACGAAAATCACAATAAGATCAGATTCGGAGACAGGCAAGAAGCGAGGACAGTTGTCAAGATTCTCACCAAACATACCTTTTGCCTCCTCCTTCGCCTTCATGAAGTTCTCTTGGACAAGCTTCTGGTCAAGATCAAGCTGGATATACTCGTTCTCCAATTCGGTATAAACAATGTCACAAGATTTCTGCGAAAGTTCAGTCGACAAACATCAACGACAGATCACTTCCGAGTGACTAAAGGAAGAATCGTACTATTTCTAAGACTACAGCTGAATCTAAACATTCAACTGTAGTCTAGGGGACTACACCCAGTGGGTGCACTCAGCGTGCCCCCACTAGTTCTATCAGCTAGACTCAGAGTCGATCAGTCGACCGGAAGTAGTTAACTGTCAAAAAAATCAGACCATAGCCGATTGCCAGCAATCGACCATGGTCTCGGGGACTACACCCAGTGGGTGCACTCAGCGTGCCCCCACCAGTTTCATTGTTCCACTCGACCATGCTCGCGCGAAACAAGTAAAGTGAGAAATCTCAAGACACGAAGACTATAGTCGACTGCCAGCAGTCCACTATAGAATTGACACACCCAGTGGGTGCATGACAAATATCAAGATTTCCAGTCGGTGTTCAACTAACCTGGACATTGCTCTGGAGAGCTGAGCTCGCGTCATAAGCTGCTTGGCTGGCGGTTCGGATCGCCTTCACCTGCTCCATCATAATCTCGGCCTGGCGTATGGCTTCCTTGGCAGCGCTTGCTTGGTCCTTCGGGACGTGGTAGGTGGAGAAGAGAGAAGGCGGGTCAGAACTCGACGACGAAGGGCGGGCAACCGTCAACGGCTCCGCAAAGGACATGGTAGCCCGAGCAATGTTGCTCCCCTCTGGAATCTGTGGTCCAGGTGCTGACATAACCTGCGCAGCCTTGCCAACAGTCGCCTTCCTGCTCCTCCTCTGCCTCAGTGGCGCTTCGTCGTCATCGTCCGGAAGATTGATGACAACGTTAGGTGGAGCTGCAGAAGAAGTTCAAAATCAAAAATAAAGATTCAATCGACCGAAAGCGAAACCGCGCAGATCATACCAGGATGAGAAGTAGCAGCATCTTCCATTTCTTGATCCTCATGCCTGGCTGAAGTCTCAGAAGTAGCAGCACTGCGATTTTCAAATATCAGTCGGTCAGCGATTGAGTCGACCAAGAATGGAAAACATGAGTTATGACCGTTACCCAGAAACAGTCGGAATCTCCATCCTCATCTTCCATAGGGCCTTCGCTGGTTTTGACGGGGCCACTCGGGGTTGCTTCGACGCCTTTTCAGTCGGTGTTGGTGAAGTTGTCCGAGGACGTTTCGTCGACTGCCCAGTAGGCGCGACTCCCTTGCCACGATCAGCCGCAGGGTCGTGGGCGAGCTTGGACCTCCTTTCGGAACGAGGAGGCGCAACTTCCTCCTCCTCTTCCTCCTCGTCAGAGCCTGCGTCTTCCTCACCCTCATCGGCGTTCGACTCCCACTCCTCTTGACTTTCACCTCCGCTTCCTTCCTCCTCTTTGGTCTGTGCCTGTGCCCCGTTGGGCATTGAGTACAACTCGGTGGTTTCCTGAAAGATAGCAAGCAAGACAAAAGTCAATCGACTGATCTACAACGAAACAGAATGGACGGAGCAATCGGAGGAAAATGGTCGTACCTTGTCCACCTCATAAGATTGGTCGAGTGGAACGATCCTCCTAGCTCCACGAGGGTTGTCCTTGTTCTCCGTGATGGCAGTCATCCACCTCTCCAGTGTAGCATCGTCGACCTCCTCTGGGTGGACCCAACTGGTGTCTTCAGTACCAGAATACAGCCACATCGGGTGGCCCCAGTACTGGAGTGGTTGGATGCGCCGCCGAAGGAAAACCTCCAGAAGGTCCGTGCCGGTCACACCGTCACGAATCAACTGAACTACTCGCTCCATCAACATTTTTACCTGAGCCTTCTCCTCCAGAACTACTTTCAGAGAGGAGGGCTTGTTCACTCGACTCATAGAGAAGGGAGGGAGCCTAGTCGACTGCCCTGGCGTCGACTGGTCTTGGCAGTAGAACCAGGTCGACTGCCACCCTCTGACCGACTCGGGAAGGGTCATAGCAGGGAAAGCGCTCTTACTCCTCATCTGGACCCCGAGACCCCCACACATCTGGATCACCTGGGTTCTCTCGTCATTGGGGCTGGCCTTTTTCACCGTCTGGGAACGACAAGTGAATATGTGTTTGAAGAGGCCCCAGTGCGGCCGACAACCCAAGAAGTTCTCACACAAAGATACAAACGCGGAGAGATAGGCGATGGAATTTGGGGTAAAATGGTGAAGCTGAGCTCCGAAGAAATTCAGAAATCCTCGAAAGAAAAGATGCGGTGGCAGAGAGAACCCTCAATCTACATGAGTCGCCAAGAGGACGCACTCACCCTCCTGAGGTTGCGGTTGCCACTCCACCCCCGGAAGCCTCGCTGCTCTGTGCTTGATCATCTCCTCGTTGGCTAGGTCGTCGAGGCCCTTCTGGGTGATGGTCGAGCGGATCCAATCCCCTTGGATCCAACCCTGCGGCAGGCGAGACCGCGATGAGGATCCACCCCGACTGGGCGCTCTCCCCTTCGCTTGCGCCGTCGCCTTCTACGGCCGCTCCAAAGCCGCCGTCTTCTCCTTCACCATTGTCACCGACGAAGCTGGAACGGAGTAGCGGCGCCGGGCAGTTGGCGAACGCAGCAGATGAATCTGGAGACGAGGGAGGAGAAAATGAGGAGGCACTGTTCGGAAAACCTCTGCCTGGTTCCTTATATGGGGTCACTTTCGAGTGGCTGACGGGTAGGCCCAGGCAATCCTGTCAAATCCCGAAACAGTCGCGCACGCGATATGTGGCGAAAAAGGCGGCGCGGGAATCGAGGCGTCCCTACCTTATCCCATCCGAGTACCACGGCCTTCTCCACTTCGCGCGCTTCCCAAAATTCGGATCCCACTAAATCCGCTAACCACAGGGCAACTTGTCAGACGGAAGATCTCCTGCGATCCGTCGCTCGGAAATCTCCAAGTTCATAAAGTTCACTCGACAGATATGAAGAATGGATCAAGGCGACTGAACGAAAGTTGACACCCTCACTTGAAAGTCATTGATCCAGAGCAAAAACACCTTTACAATACCAGAAAACAGGTCGGAAAGATTGCCAACTCCTTCCTCACTCAAACCTCGATCCATTCGAGGGCTACTGATGAAGTCATGTACCTAGGGTAGGGTTACGGACCTGTCCAAGGTACCCTCCCCAAGGACATCTCTTAGAAGAAGCCATCTTCCAATCGACCAAGAGAGATTCCACTCGACGGACTAGAAGACACTCGACGAACCTGAAGACACTCGACCATGAAGACTCACTCGACCATCAGGAGTTCAGGATCTATTCTGTATCCAAACGGTCTGTAATTAAGTAGTCTTAATGGTCATGATGGCACTTTATGTAGGGAGTTACCAGTAACGCCAGACCTTAATGTACTTTAACCCTCTGCTACGTGGGCTGGCTGGGGTCTTGGCGTCCTCTATATAAGCCACCCCCATCCACTGGTAGAAGGGTTCGCACCCCTGTACCTCTCACACACATAATCCAGTCGACCGCCTCCGGGCTCCGAGACGTAGGGCTGTTACTTCCTCTGAGAAGGGCCTGAACTCGTAAAACACTCGTGTGTACAACTGCTCCATAGCTGGGATCTTGCCTCTCCATACCTACCCCCCATTCTACTGTCAGACTTAGAACCACGACATCTCCCTCATCTTCGACCCTACGCCGTGGCCAAAGACGCGTGGCATTGCGTTGTGTCTCTCTATCGGGGAAGTGCAAGCATTCAACGCTCCAATTATGAAGTGGTGCAAGATGAAGCCGATGAGTTTGCTATGAAGGAAGATGAAGAACCTCGTGAGCTCTTTCGGAGAGTAACCAAACTTGCGGTCTCACTCCGAGATCATGGGAGCAAGGACATGGATGACAATTGGATCAAACGCAAGTTCCTCAAGGCCATGATGCCCTACAATAAGGCCATGTCCTCCGTCATTCGCCAAAGACTGGACTTCCACTCCATGACCTCAAGTGAAGTGTTGGACGAGTTCGTTGCAATGAGCATCTTGGACAAGACCGCCGATAGCGCGGTGCTCCGGTCTCAAAGGGCAAAGAATCCCAACCTTGCCTTGAAGGCCAAGGTTATTGTGGAAGAAGAGGAAGAAGAGGAAGATGAGGAGAGCAATCCCAAAGATACAAAATATTATTATCATGAGCACATGGCTCTTGCTTCAAGGCAATTTTGGAGCAAGAAGAACTCAAGACCCAACTTCAACAAGAACTACTCAAGTTGCTTCAAGGGCAAGCAACGAGTTAGAACTTGTTACAATTGTGGCAATGTGAGCCATTTCATTGTGGATTGTCCTTACGAGAAGCGGGAAGACAATGGTGGCAAGCTCATCCGGAAAGACAAAGCCAAGTCTTTCCCCAACAAGAACAACTTCACCAAGAAGACTCCTACTCAAGGGTTGGTGGTTCAAGAGGAATACCGTGAGGATGACGATGATGATGAAGATAGTGAAGCAATGGCCATGGCATCCATTGCCATTGCCACAACTCCCCGGATGTCTCTCTTCGATTCACCCAACGAGAACATCACCGCCAAGTGCCTCATGGCTAAAGCCACCAACAAGGTAACCCCTAACATCAAAACCACCATCATTCATAATCCCTCTTTGACGGATAGCATTGATGATAGTGAGGGGTCTAATGAGGAAGTAAATGAATTTGAGTCCTTTATGAGTAAGCTCAAGGGCAAATCCAAGAAGCACTTTGTTGCTCTCTTGGAACAACTTGGTGAAGCCAATGACATGATCGAGGCTCACGAAGAAACCATCTCTAAGATGGAAGGTCATAGTCGTGACTATGCCGATGAGATATCGGATCTCTCTAATGCTCTTGAGGAAGAGAGTGGGCATCATTTGGCTCTTGAGGAGTCACAAAACGATGACCATGCCAAATTAAAGAAAGATCTTGATCATGCTCTTGTTGTGTCTTGTGTGCTAACTTCCGAGAAGGCTAAACTTGGGTTGATCATGCTAGACTCAAGGAGGAGTTTTATGTACTTGACAAGGCCCACAAGGTCTTGAAGGGTGCTCATGCAAACCTCAAGGAGTCTAATGCTCAACTCCAAGTTAAGCTAACCAAGGAAAAGGCCACATTTCCTCACATGGTCTTAATTGATAATGCAAATGCTACTAACCCGTGTTGTGAGCATGTGCATCTTGTGGAGGAGAATGCCAAGTTGAAGGAACAACTCGAGAAAGGCCGTGTGTCATGCATACAAGGTGGGAAGAACCTAAATGACCTTTTGAGCAATCAAAAGGAAGTTGTGGCCAAGGAGGGAGTTGGGTTCTCACCCAAGTCCAAGAACAAGAAGAAGAACGAGAAGAAGAACGAGAAGAAGAATGACAAGACCAAACGACCTCCCCCACTTAAGAAAACTTTTGTGAAGGAGGGAGAGGGTGCTCCTAAGGAGAAGAAGAACAATGCGAAGAATGGTGATGCCAAAAGGGGCAAAGCCATCTCTTCCAACAAAGCCAGCGACTTTAACCCTTCTTATGTGTTGTGCCGTGCTAGTCATGGGCATGTTTATGCTAAATTTGTTGGTTATTCTTATGAGTACATTGAATGGTATATTTGGGTTCCTAAGACCCTTGTTACTAACATCAAAGGACCCATTACTAAATGGGTACCTAAAACCAAGCATTGATCTCTTGTAGGTGTTTGCTTCCGGTGGGGGATCATGGTTGCTTGATAGTGGCGCAACAAATCATATGACCGTGAGCAAGGACTTGGTGGTGGACGTGCAAAAGATCCCATCTATGCCCACCAATGTTGAGTGGGGTGATGCCTCACATTCTAAGGTATTGGGTCTTGGCAAGGTTGTCATTTCTCATGATCTAACGATCGAGAAAGTCATGCTTGTTGAGTCCCTTGCGTACAACTTACTTTCCGTTTGTCAACTTGCACTCATGGGCTTTGCCACCTTCTTTGATATTGATACAGTGGCCCTCTTGTGGAGAAAGACTCTTAAAGTAGCCATTGTTGGGCATGTCGAGAATGGTTTCTATGTGATTAACTTTTCGGAGCGACCCACTAAGACCGCGACATGCCTAGTGGCTAAAGTTGATGTGGGATGGCTTTGGCATCGCCGTTTAGCCCACGTCAATATGAGATCTTTGCAAAGTCTTCTCAAGGGGGGCCATGTCTGTGGACTAACAAATGTTAGTTTTGCAAAAGATCGTTCTTGCAGTGCTTGTATCGAAGGAAGGCTTCATGAGAAGGCTCACCCTCCCACGACTATCATCTATTCGAAGAGACCCTTGGAGCTCCTTCACATGGACCTCTTTCGGCCTCCATCCTTTGATAGTCTTGGGGGAAGAAAGTATTGCTTGGTGATTGTGGATGACTATTCAAGATACACGTGGGTATATTTCTTCAAGAGGAAGAGTGAAACTCAACAAACCGTCATCGACTTTGCAAATGAAGCTCAACGACAACATGATGTAAAGATCTTGACAAAAAGAAGTGACAACGGCACCGAGTTCAAGAACTACACCTTGGATGAGTTCCTTAGTGATGAGGGGATCAAGCATCAATATTCCGCTCCATACACCCCTCAACAAAATGGTGTTGCGGAGAGGAAGAACCAAACGTTGATGGATGCAGCAAGGACCATGATGGTGGAGTTCAAGTCTCCATACAACTTTTGTATGCCGAAGCCATCAACACCGCGTGTCATGCATCAAATCGGCTCTATCTCCGCAAAGGCTTGAACAAGACTCCTTATGAAATTCTCACTGGTAACAAGACCAATATCAAGTACTTCCGGGTGTTCGGGTGTAAGTGTTTCATTCTCAAGAAAGGTGTTCGTTTGTCTAAATTTGAGGCTAGAGCTTATGAGGGCATATTTGTTGGTTATGCTACAAACTCTCATGCTTACCGTGTTCTCAACAAGTCCACCGAACTCATTGAGGAGACGTGTAACATGGAGTTTGACGAAAATAACGGTTCCCAAGTGGAGCAAAGTGGTACTTGTGATGTAGGTGATGAAATTCCTCCCCAAGCCATAAGAAGAATGGGTATTGGTCATATTCTACCCATTGAGGAACCCCTTGTGGCCGAAGGAGAAGGACAATGCTCCACTCAAGTGGAGCCATCACCTCCCCAAGACCCACACGCTTCCGAAGAACAAAGTGAAGGCCCACAACCTCATGAACAAGACCAAGGGCAAGATCAACCTCAAGATGGTGGTGAACCACCAAATGATTCCCAAGGTCAAGTTCTCCCCCTCGAGCAAGTTCACGGTCAAGAGCAAGCTCAAGATCTCGAACAAGCTCAAGACGGCGCTCAAAATAATCAAGTTGATACTCCTCCTTCCACATCCAAGGAGGAATTAGAGTGTCGTGCCGCGAAAATTTCTTCCAAGCTCACCACCAAAGGCCATCTCATGGAGAATGTGGTTGGAAGCCTAAGAAAGGGGGTAAGCACTTGTAGACAATTAGCAAACTATTGTGAACATCACGTGTTTGTCTCTTGTGTTGAACCCCAAAAGGTCTTTGAGGTGCTCGAAGATTCGGATTGGCTCAATGCCATGCATGAAGAACTCAACAACTTCGAGTACAACAAGGTGTGGATATTGGTGCCACGGCCGTCGGGGAACCATAACGTCATTGGAACCAAGTGGATTTTCAAGAACAAGCAAGACGCTCATGGGAACATCATTCGCAACAAGGCAAGATTGGTAGCACAAGGCTACTCCCAAGTTGAGGGTATCGACTATGGTGAAACCTTTGCTCCCGTTGCTCACCTTGAATCCATTTGTTTGTTGATTGCTTATGCTTCCCATCACAACTTTAAGTTACAACAAATGGATGTGAAAAGTGCTTTTCTTAATGGCCCTATTAATGAGTTGGTTTATGTCAAGCAACCCCCTAGGTTCGAGGATCCTTACTTCCCGGATCATGTGTATCAACTCGATAAGGCACTCTATGGCCTTAAACAAGCCCCACGTGCGTGGTATGACCACCTTACCGAGTTGTTACAAGATCGTGGATTTGAAGTTGGGCAAATCGATCCCACTCTTTTTACTAAGAAGGTCAAAGGGGAGTTGTTTGTGTGCCAACTATATGTTGATGACATTATCTTTGGTTCCCCTAACAAAGCTTTCAATGAAGAATTTGCCGCTCTCATGACCTCTAAGTTCAAGATGTCTTCGATGGGAGAGTTGAAGTTCTTCCTTGGTTTTGATATCAAACAAAGAAGAGAAGGTACCTTCATCAACCAAGCCAAATACACTCAAGACATGCTTAAGAGATTCAAGCTAAGTGATGCCAAGCGGGCTTCTACTCCAATGCCTACCAAGTGCCAACTTGACATTGATCCCAATGGTAAAGCGGTGGATCAAAAGGTGTATCGCTCTATGATTGGATCCTTGCTTTACCTTTGTGCATCTAGACCGGATATCATGTTGAGTGTGGCAATGTGTGCACGGTTTCAAGCCGCACCAAAGGAAAGCCACTTTGTGGCAGTCAAGCGAATCTTTCAATATTTGGCTCATACCCCAAACTTTGGCCTATGGTACCCAAGAGGAGCAAACTTCAAGCTCGAAGGATTTACGGATTCTGATTGGGCGGGAGACAAGGTGGATAGGAAGTCCACTTATGGAGGGTGCAAATTTCTTGGTTGCTCTTTGGTGTGTTGGTCTTTCAAGAAGCAAAGTTGTGTGTGTCTCTCGTCCACCGACGCGGAATATGTAGCGGCTGGTAGTTTTTGTGCACAACTCTTATGGATGAGGCAAACTTTAAAGGAATACGGTGTCATTTCTGACAAAGTGCCTCTTTGGTGTGACAATGAAAGTGCCATCAAGATTTCTCTCAACCCGGTGCAACATTTCAAGACGCAGCATATTGATATTCGGTATCACTTCATCCGGGATCACATTAGGTGAGGGGAGATCGAGCTCAAGTATGTCAACACTCATGATAACCTTGCAGATATTTTCACGAAGCCCTTGGATGAAGCAAGATTTCGTGAGTTAAGGCATGAGCTAAATATCATTGATTCGAGCAATGTGACTTGAACCCTTGCACACCCCACCGCACTCAACTTGTTGTCTAGTTTAGGTGTAGGCATGGACATAGGGGGAGTGTTGTTCTCTCAATGAACTCTCTCTCCCCCCATTATGCATAAATTGATCTAGTCTTTCACATTAACCATTTTTTATGGTACTTGTGCTTCAAGGACGAGTTTTGGTCATGGGTCCAAGGTTAAAATCTTCGCGATGACATACCTCTTGACTCAAACATAGGTGGCCTCGGCCACCGCCCTCTTTTAAAGAGGTGTGTTTTGGCCTCTTGCTAGTGTGTTTTCTCCCGTGTTGGTCTTTCCTTCCTTCATGCCTTTTGTTTTTCGTTTCTTTTTTAGCATTAGCCGTCTGTTTAGAGGCCTGTTGGTTGCTGGGCGGTACTACCGCTGGTGGTGCGTGGTACTACCGCTTATAAGCGGTACTACCGCCCACCAGCGCGGTACTACTGCTGCGAGGCAGGGGCAGGGGGTTATATCGGGGGCAGGGGGAGTTTTCTTCTCCCCGATACCCATTCGCTCGCCCCCTCACTCCGTTTCGTCTCTCCAGCAACCGGTCGCGCGGAAGGACTCCGGCAGATCTCCTTCTCCGGGGCGTCCCTCTCCATTCCCTTCGGTGGAATCGATCCCCACCTCGTCCTCTTGCCATGGATGTCGGTGTCAGGACCCCGACTCAATGTCACATCGATCTAGCCTGTAACACCTCATATAACTTTGCGGCCTCACGCACGGTATTCCCACGGGAGTCGCTTTACCTTTGCCCGGGACCGTTTGCGCCTTTTGGCTCACGTATATGATGATGTCGCTAGCATCCATATGATAAGGAGCCCGGGCTGACATGACTAGTCGTAAACCCAAAGTGGCACAGACTTACAGGGACAGGCATCCATGACCTAGCATCGAACGTGTCGGTCATCAGCAAGTGGGTCCGGGCTGTAGCACTGGGCTAGCAGGACTCCAGTAAACCGGGCTGTAGCGGGCTAACAGGGCTCCGGTACTCACTGCGTGACATTTCCCCGAAGGGACAGACACTGGAACGAAGAAGGACACATGCCGGCCAGCCTAAGTGTTCCAGAGCAGTAGCAAGCTACCATGGCTCAATGGAAACACTAGGAGACATTTCCCGGTAAGAGAGGCTACTAAAGATAAACAACTAGATAGTCAGATCCCACACATACCAAGCATTTCAATCATACACACAATATGCTCAATATGTGCAAATACAACAAGGCATCACAACATGACTCTACGACACAAGTACTTTATTTAAAGGCTCAGAGAGCCATACATAACATACATACAAGTACGGGTCACACGACCCACATTCAAGTCATACAGTCATACAAACCAGCAGCGGAAGTAATTTGTCTGAGTACAGACAGCTAGTAAAATAAAAGAGGCTTGGAAAGCCTAGCTATACTACATGGTCCTTCACGTGCTCAGGATCACCACCTGGGCCTTAGTCTACTCGTCGATGTCAACGTCTACGAAGAACCCATCAGAAGGGGTTGCAGCGCCTTCTGTAAAATGTAAATTATAGCAACATGAGTACAAAGGTACCCAGCAAGACTTACGTCAGATCCTACATACATGCACATTATCAAGAAGGGTTGGTGGAGTTATTGCAGCAAGCCAGCTTTGACTCTTGGCTAAACTATCCTACGAGACTCCAACTTGAAATGGTTTTGCGCACACGAGTCCACTACTCACCACTTCAATACACAACCGAGAATCCACCTCCGTCTTCCTACGGAGGGGCCATCCTCGGCACTCACGCTTATCTTGAAGCTTTTAGTAGTTTCCAGTTTACTTGTCTATGAACTGTATAGGCAACCAAGTAGTCCTTTACCGCGGACGCGGCTATTCGAATAGATCATGTTAACCCTGCAGGGGTGTACTTCTTCATACACGCTCTCACCACTTACCGTCGTTTACACGACATGTACTCGGCAACCTTCAAGCGGAAGCCCAACGTGGGTGTCGGCCACGACCTACCTAATCACCTAAGTCTCTAATCCAGGTTTATCGCCTATCCAGGTTCCATTCGCAGGGAGTCCGGCCGAGGTTTCCCATACGGCCCCGAACGATGTGTACAGGGTTCCCGAGATACCTAACGGGTATCCGGTACACCGTGCCACGTACCTACCGCATCACAGCCCACCCCTACGGTCAGCGTTGTCCACGGCCTCCAGTAGGCTACAAACACCAGAAACTACTTGCAACTCCTGGACAGAGAACTAGGGTGAATAAGAAGCCGAGAGGGTCCATTGGTTTCGGGCCCAATGCATGGTAGTAGTTGATTCTTAAATCACACATACAGATCTCAGTGCTTAAGGTCGGCTTCAATGAAACAACCCACCATGTACTCCTACATGGCCTCTCATCGATACCTTTACCAAATCATGTTCACCACATCACTCTCAATACCGGCATGATCATTTCACTCTAGCCCATCACCCAGATGAACCAGACCTGACACGACTCTAAGCATAGCAGGCATAGCAAGGTAGGAACAACACATACATATGGCTCAATCAATTCCTACACATGCTAGTGGGTTTCATCTAATTACTATGGCAATGACAGGTCATGCAGAGGAAATGGGTTCAACTACCGTAGCACATAGCAGTTTGAAACACGTTGTCTTAATGCAGTAAAAGAGAGCAAGAGCGAGAACATGGGATTGTATCGATATGATCAAATGGTTGGTTGCTTGCCTGATGGATCGATGCACGGATATGGTTCTTCGCTAGGGTAATCACGGTACTCCTCGGAGGCAGAACCTACCGCAAAGAACACCGATACACAACCATCACCAAACAATGTGCAACAATATGATGCAGGCATGAAACATGACAATATGAGTGTGTTGGGCTAATGCAACTAAGACCAGATGGATTTGAGCCAATTTGAATCAAAGGTTCAAATTCCAAACACATTTGTGATCTTAAATAGTGCTTTATCATGTTTTGCACTAAACAGCAAGTTAACTTGTTTAAACATGCATGATAACAGTACAGGTGGATAGATTGGATTTTTCTGATCATTTTTCATATATAACTTGTTTGATTTGGAGTTACAGATTAAAAGTTATGAATTTTTGAAGTTTGAACTATATTCTGGAATTTCCTATATTAGAATAAATCCAGAAATTAATTTATTGCGTCAGCCATGCGTCAGAATGACGTCAGGGTCAACGGAGACGTCCATGTCAAACCTGACTGTGGGTCCAGGGTGTCAGGGTAATTAGTTTAGCTAAAGTTTAATTAAAACTAAACCTATTTAGTTAACAGGGCTGGGCCCCACCTGTCATTGACTCATCAGAGTCAACCAGGGCCCACCGTGGTCGAAGTCAACGTCGGCTGCACCGGCGTCTAGCCGCCGGCGAGCCCGACGCGGCGGCGGAAGTGAGTTTGGCCGTTTCGGCAACCAAACGAGCCGCGGAGGGTGGCTATGGATAGCTGGGAACATGCCGCAGCTTCTGGTGGAGTCGGTTGGGGTCGGGGCGGCCGGAATCGGCGCCGGCGACGACCTAGGCGGCCACCGAAGTTCGGCCGAAGGCGAACTTGAGGCTAGAGGGGTCGGTGAGGTGCGGGGAGTAGTTGGTTAGGTGCTACGTGACGTGGTGAGCATGATGGACACCAAGTGGTGGCCGGAGGGTGACCGGGAGCACGTCGGTGATGAGCTCCGCGGCGGTGGGTGCGGTTGAGCTCCGGGAGGTCACTACACAGCTCGGGGGCAAGAAAGGAAGGGAGGGGAAGATGGTTAAGCTCACAGGGAACTCGACGGAACACTTGGTGCGGCCGGGGACGGGCCGGAGCGACGACGGTGTTGAAGGGGATCTCCGACGATGGTGGACTCGGGCGAAGTCGATGCGGTGGACTCGGGCTACTCGAGCACGCGGGGCTCGGCTAGCTCGACGTAGTTGAGGGCGGCGGAGCTCCTAGACACAGTGAGGAGGAGCACGGACGGCGGGGAGCGTGTCTACGACGACGGTGTGGCTGCGGTGGCGTCGGCCATGGCGGGGGAGCGCGAGAGAGAGGAGCCGAGGAGGAGAGGGGCGTCTGGGGGGTTCGGGGGAGAGAGAGGGATCGATCCACGGCGTTAGCCGGGCGAGTGGAGCGGCGAGGCGGTGAGCAGGTGCGTGGCACCCATGCGGTGCTCGCCGTCGAGCACCTTGCCTGCTTGCCTGGCCGGCAAGCAGCTCGCTGGCGCGGCGCTGGGCTACGCCGGCAGGTGGGCCGGTTAGCGGGCGCCAGGTAAGTTTTCTGTTATTTCCCTTTTTCTATTTTTCTGCAACTTTGTTGAATTTTTAAAAATACTTAGACAACTCCTAAAATCACCAAACTGCTCCTGGTCCATGGTTGGATTATTTCCAACATGAAACATTTTAGTTTGGAGATATTTGAGCATTTGAAATATTTTATAAATTTAAAATGCCCAAATTCAAATAATTATGAATTAACTCAAAGACCTTAGGATGACCTAGAAAACTGTGCATCACTTTTGGCAGAGGTTCTGAACCAAGACAAAAATGATGGACATTTTAGAAGGGCATTTCAGGTTCATTGAAAAAGGTTTTAGTAAACCCTAGTTGGTTTCAGAGGGGGCTGGGGGTTCCTGTCCTTCCCCATTTCAAATTCAAATGATATTTAAACATGATGCACACACTAATGCAGGGACTAGCTTGGATGTGACAACTCACCCCCACTCAAAAGAATCTCGTCCCGAGATTTGGGTTCCTCCGGGAAGAAGGCGGGATACTCGAGTCGAAGACGATCCTCCCTTTCCCAAGTTGCTTCATTCTCAGAATGGTGCGGCCATTGAACCTTGAGAAACTTGATATTATGATGTCGAGTGGTACGCTCAGCTTGATCGAGGATACGAACGGGGTACTCTCGATACGTGAGATTATCTTGGAGATCAAGCGTTTTGTGGTCCACTCCACGGATAGGATCCGAGAAGCAACGCCTAAGTTTGAGAAACGTGGAAGACGCCGTGGACTCTGGAGAGATGCGGAGGTAGTTCCAATTGGTAGGCAACTTCTCCTCGCTTTGCGAGAATGCGAAAGGGTCCAATGTAACGAGGAGCCAATTTGCCCTTGATACCGAAGCGATGGGTTCCCTTCAGAGGAGTAACCCGAAGGTAAGCCTTCTCGTCAACCTCAAAACTCATAGCCTTATGTTTTCGGTCATATTGACTCTTTTGACGAGATTGGGCTGTTTTCAACTTTTCACGAACGATGCGAACTTGCTCTTCTGCTTCCTGAATCATATCCGGGCCAAAGAATTGTCTTTCCCCAGTTTCTGACCAGTTAAGAGGCGTTCGACACCTTCGTCCATAGAGAACTTCAAAAGGGGCTTTGCCCAAGCTGGATTGATAGTTGTTGTTATAAGCAAATTCGGCAAATGGAAGGCATTTCTCCCACTCCATTCCGAATGAGATAACAGAAGCTCGAAGCATATCTTCTAAAATCTGGTTGACGCGTTCCACTTGACCACTTGATTGAGGGTGGAAAGCGGTACTAAAAGAAAGGCGGGTTCCCATAGCATTTTGGAAACTTTCCCAAAATCGAGAGGTGAAAAGACTTCCTCGATCCGAGTTAATTTCCAAAGTAACACCATGGAGAGACACTATTCGGGAGATGTATAAGTCTGCCAATTGACTAGCGGTTATACTCTCGCGAACAGGTAGGAAATGGGCTACTTTGGAAAGACGATCGACAACGACGAAGATAGCATTATTCCCTCTCTTGGTCCTGGGAAAACCGGTGATGAAGTCCATACCAATTTTATCACATTTCCATTCAGGAATAACTAGGGGTTGAAGGGTGCCAGCAGGCCGTTGATGCTCTTCTTTTACACGACGGCAGACGTCGCAGTTAGCAATATACTGAGCAATTTCTCTCTGCATCCTAGTCCACCAGAACCTCTGGCGTAGGTCCTGATACATCTTAGTGCTACCGGGATGAATAGTGAGAGGAGATTCATGAGCTTCCTTAAGGATCAATCGCCTCAGGTTTCGCACCTTGGGGATCTCTAGCCGATTCCCGAAGTATACGACTCCTTGATCATCGATGGAGAAACAATTCGCAACTCCTTTCTTGATGTTTCTCTTGATGCGGGAAATTCCCGGATCTACTTTATGTGCTTTGATGATCTGATCCGTAAGGGTAGGTTTCGCCACCAAGGTGGAAAGAAATCCTTGAGGAACAATGTGAAGGTTAAGCTTCCGAAATTCGTCATGGAGAAGCGGTTGACTTTGTTGTAACATCAGGTTGTTACAATAAGATTTACGACTTAGCGCATTAGCCATGACGTTGGCTTTCCCTGGGGTGTAAGTTATTCCTAAGTCGAAATCTGTGATCAACTCGACCCAACGTCTTTGCCTGAGATTTAAATCCGGTTGGGTGAATATATACTTCAGACTTTGGTGATCAGTGTAGATTTCGCAACGATTACCGAGAAGATAATGTCGCCATGTTTTGAGTGCATGGACTACGGATGCAAGCTCTAGATCATGAGTGGGGTAGTTTTCCTCATGTGGGTGTAGTTGCCGTGAAGCATAAGCAATTACGTGTCGATCTTGCATGAGAATACAGCCTAGTCCTTGTCGCGAGGCATCGCAGTAGATAACAAAATCCTTGGAAAAATCCGGTGGTACCAGTACGGGAGCAGAGGTTAAACGTCTCTTCAGTTCCTGGAAACTGTGCTCACATTGTGGAGTCCACTCGAACTTTTTATCTTTCTTGAGGAGTTCAGCTAGAGGTTTGGCAACTTTGGAGAAGTTCTCGACAAAGCGACGACAATAGCTCGCTAGGCCAAGGAAACTCCGAACTTGCTTGACCGATTCAGGTGGAGTCCAGTTAAGGACGGCTTGAACTCGCTCAGGGTTAACAGCAATGTCTTTACCAGAAATTACATGTCCAAGATAGGTCACTTCTGACAACCAGAATTCACATTTAGAAAATTTGGCATAAAGGCGATGCTCTCGAAGTTTCTTCAACACTAGCCTTAGGTGTTTGGCATGTTCTTCCACGTTCTTGGAGTAGATGAGTATATCATCGAGGTAAACCACGACGAATTTATCCAAATACTCCATGAAGATAGAGTTCATCAACCGAGAGAAGGTGGCTGGAGCGTTGGTTAAACCGAAGGACATGACGGTGTACTCGTATTGGCCATAACGAGTAACAAAGGCCGTTTTCGGAATGTCCCCGTTTCTGATTTTGATTTGATGGTATCCTAACCTCAAATCCATCTTGGAGAAGACTGAGGATCCAGCGAGCTGATCATACAGGTCGTTGATCCTGGGGAGCGAATACTTGTTCTTTATCGTGACCAAATTAACGGGACGATAATCTACAACCATCCGGTCCGTACCATCCTTCTTCTTGACGAAGAGGACGGGGCAAGCCCAAGGAGATGAACTAGGTCAGATGAAACCCTTTTTCAAGGACTCATCAAGTTGTTTCTTAAGCTCGGCTAGTTCTAAGGGTGCCATCTTGTAAGGTCTTCTGGAAATCGGGACAGTTCCTGGAATAAGATCTATGACGAATTCGACATCTCTGTCAGGTGGAACACCTGGCAATTCCTCTGGAAAGACATCCGGAAAATCACGGACTACCGGAACGTCCTCAAGGTCTGGCAACGGGCTGGCGTTAAGAGAATATAACTGTTGCTTGGCTATTCGGGTCAAGACATTGACTATCTTCCCCGAAGGATGGGTGAGTTGAACAGTCCTAGAGAAGCAATCAATCTTGGCAAGATGGGCTGACATCCAGTCCATACCCAAGATGATATTAATATCCGAAGATTTGAGGGCTATCAAAGATGCGAGAAAAACAAGTCTGTCGACTTGAATTTCGTTTCCATGGCTTACTCTAGAAGTTTGCCATTTGGATCCCGGAGTTTGAATTACCATAGAGGTGGGCATCTCACAGAATGCGGTGTTATGCAAACGAGCATAATTTTCGGATATGAAAGAATGAGATGCTCCTGTATCGAAAAGAACAGATGCCGTGTGGCAATTAACAAGGAGCGTACCGAGAACGACGTTGGGATCCTCTTGAGCTTCCTCAGCAGAGATACAGTTGACATGGCCACGTGTAGCGGTGGCCGGCTTGGCGTGGAACACTTTCCCTGTCGGCTTGCCGCGGCCAACAGTTTTTGCTGTCTGGTTGGGGTTGGTTTGGGGACACTCGCGCATATAGTGGCCTGATTCCCCACACTTGAAACAAGTCACGGAGCCGGTGCGTGGGGGAGCATTGTTGGTTGGACCACCATAGGGCTTGGCTGGTGCATATGACTGAGCTGGGCGAGGTGCCTGGAAGGATGGCCTCGGTGTGAACCTGGGTGGCAGGGCAGTATTAGGCACCCACATGCGGCGCTTCTGAGGACCAGCACCGGATGAGGAACCCAAGTCACGGCCATGCTTGCGTGTTGCTTCATAATCAGTCTGACCAGTCTCAGTACTGATGGACTTGTTAACAAGCTTCTGAAAAGATGTGCACTCATGCAGACGGAGGTCGCGGCGAAGCTCAGGACTAAGTCCCTAACGGAACCTTGCTTGCTTCTTGGCATCAGTAGAAACTTCCTCCATCGCATAACGGGCAAGGTTACCAAACTCCCTGCTGTAAGCGTCAACAGAGAGTCGACCTTGAGTGAAACTGCAAAATTCCTCACGTTTACGGTCCATGAGACCCTCCGGAATGTGTTGTTCACGGAAAGCCTCGCTGAATTCAGCCCAAGTAGTGACATGGTCCGCTGGGCGCATAGCTCCATAATTCTCCCACCAGAGACTGGCGGGGCCTTCAAGATGATATGCAGCAAAGGTAACCTTGTCAGCCTCAGCTACTAGCGCAGAACACAGTTTGTGAGAAATACTGTGAAGCCAGTCATCAGCGTCGAGAGGCTCGACGGAGTGGTGGAACGTGGGTGGATGTAACTTGATGAAATCACTGAGTAACACCAAGTTAGTCCTCTGATGGTGTGATGTGTTCTGTTCAATACCCTCCAACAAACGGTTGGTCTCCCGCTTGTTTCTCTCAGCCTCTAGCATAACTTCTGCCAGAGAGGGAGGGTGAGGCAGATTTGTTTCCCCAACTCTACTGCCTTCGGCCTGCTCTGGGGGAGCAGGGTTGTTGCGGGTGTTGACCATCCTAGGAAAAACAAGACAATGGTTTAGTCCAACATGACAAGATTCCGACATAGAATGTAGAATGTAATGGACAACTCAGAATGCAAGATGATCATCCGTATGACATGGTAGATACAGAAACTACTTCTTTTATTCCATCGTCATACACACCATACAAGGTTTAGTACAAGACCAACAAGTACTACTATGGTGAGAGGAGGATTACATCTCATCAAAGGCATCCCAAGCTCCTATACATTATTTTTCCTACACTCCCGGGATTACTACATGCTAAGTCATATTCCACAAGTCACGCAGGACGGTGGAAATACAACTATTACAATACCTAGTGGAACTACTACTATCTCAGTCATCTCCGTAGTAGTTCTCATAGAAGTCTCCTCCATAGCCTGGAAGTTCAACGTGAGCATCCGGAAACAAACGGTCCTGAGGAGCCTGTGGACCAAAAGGGCTAGGGTGGGGTCTTGGACCAACAAACGGTGGCCTGCGAGGACCACGAGGTGGGGTGATGCCTCCCACATCACGCCAATCCATCATGTCCGGCAGAGCAGACCTAACAGGATACAGATCTCTCATATCCATGCATCCAGCTTGCACAGCCGGTGCAAACCGAGTCAAGGTGGCCCAATGATCAGCGCGGGTGTTGAAAAGCTCCATTCTCAAGGCCCGATTCTCTCGGTCCTTATCCTCGAGCAACTCAGCGGTGGTGCGAGTTAGTGAGTCCTCCTGACTGGGGTCAGCATAGATAGCCCGGAGATAACCGTGCGCTCCAGGAAGTGAAGCTGGCATATACCGAAAGTCGGTGTTGCGAAGCAGGCCAGACCTGACTCGCATGATGGTCATCATAGAATAAGCCGCATCTTGCACAGCCATCTCAATAGTAACACTGAGCCCATAGGAACAATGAAGAGCCTCGGTAGAACCAGGATAAGAGGGAAATATCCGGACGATGCAAAGATACTGGCTTTGGTTAAAATCTCGAAACTGCTCTTCGACCGTGTATTCGGGATACCAACGGTAACCCGTCTCGATCATCACTCGGACTAACATAGACGTATGACCGGTCACACCAATGCATCGGGTCAGGCGAACCACTTGATTTTGGTCGCGAGTGGCCATCTGAAAGCATAACCATAATGCAAAGGCATTAGAATTTCTAGCAAAATTTCGACAGCATAACGGCTGTAAATGCTCAAAAAGGGTTTGAGACATTTATCAAAAAAATTGCATAGACACTCAACAATGTCATATCAAGGTTCTGAGTTCAACTTATCAGCATAACAAGGTAGTAGAACTGAACTAGGCTTGTAGTCATCAAACCTATAAGGTACTACTGATTCGTAACACGTGAACCTGATAGAGAGAGAAGATCCTAATCCTTAATCCCCGGTAAAAGAATGGACTGACTCAGATCAGAATGCCATGAGGTAAAGAAGTAAAAAGAGCCTTACGTACCATCCCACAATCAATTCCCCTACATATAACTAAAGCATTTCTAGACTCAACATCGACCAGTTTAGCTTGGAGAACCTACAGGCAGTCCGGCTCTGATGCCAACGCTGTCAGGACCCCGACTCAATGTCACATCGATCTAGCCTGTAACACCTCATATCACCTTGCGGCCTCACGCACGGTATTCCCACGGGAGTCGCCTTACCTTTGCCCGGGACCGTTTGCGCCTTTTGGCTCACGTATATGATGATGTCGCTAGCATCCATATGATAAGGAGCCCGGGCTGACATGACTAGTCGTAAACCCAAAGTGGCACAGACTTACAGGGACAGGCATCCATGACCCAGCATCGAACATGTCGGTCATCAGCAAGTGGGTCCGGGCTGTAGCACTGGGCTAGCAGGACTCCGGTAAACCGGGCTGTAGCGGGCTAACAGGGCTCCGGTACTCAATGCATGACATTTCCCCGAAGGGACAGACACTGGAACGAAGAAGGACACATGCCGGCCAGCCTAAGTGTTCCGGAGCAGTAGCAAGCTACCATGGCTCAATGGAAACACTAGGAGACATTTCCCGGTAAGAGAGGCTACTAAAGATAAACAACTAGATAGTCAGATCCCACACATACCAAGCATTTCAATCATACACACAATATGCTCGATATGTGCAAATACAACAAGGCATCACAACATGACTCTACGACACAAGTACTTTATTTAAAGGCTCAGAGAGCCATACATAACATACATACAAGTACGGGTCACACGACCCACATTCAAGTCATACAGTCATACAAACCTGCAGCGGAAGTAATTTGTCTGAGTACAGACAGCTAGTAAAATAAAAGAGGCTTGGAAAGCCTAGCTATACTACATGGTCCTTCACGTGCTCAGGATCACCACCTGGGCCTTAGTCTACTCGTCGATGTCAACGTCTACGAAGAACCCATCAGAAGGGGTTGCAGCGCCTTCTGTAAAATGTAAATTATAGCAACATGAGTACAAAGGTACCCAGCAAGACTTACGTCAGATCCTACATACATGCACATTATCAAGAAGGGTTGGTGGAGTTATTGCAGCAAGCCAGCTTCGACTCTTGGCTAAACTATCCTACGAGACTCCAACTTGAAATGGTTTTGCGCACACGAGTCCACTACTCACCACTTCAATACACAACCGAGAATCCACCTCCGTCTTCCTACGGAGGGGCCATCCTCGGCACTCACGCTTATCTTGAAGCTTTTAGTAGTTTCCAGTTTACTTGTCTATGAACTGTATAGGCAACCAAGTAGTCCTTTACCGCGGACGCGGCTATTCGAATAGATCATGTTAACCCTGCAGGGGTGTACTTCTTCATACACACTCTCACCACTTACCGTCGTTTACACGACATGTACTCGGCAACCTTCAAGCGGAAGCCCAACGTGGGTGTCGGCCACGACCTACCTAATCACCTAAGTCTCTAATCCAGGTTTATCGCCTATCCAGGTTCCATTCGCAGGGAGTCCGGCCGAGGTTTCCCATACGGCCCCGAACGATGTGTACAGGGTTCCCGAGATACCTAACGGGTATCCGGTACACCGTGCCACGTACCTACCGCATCACAGCCCACCCCTACGGTCAGCGCTGTCCACGGCCTCCAGTAGGCTACAAACACCAGAAACTACTTGCAACTCCTGGACAGAGAACTAGGGTGAATAAGAAGCCGAGAGGGTCCATTGGTTTCCGGCCCAATGCATGGTAGTAGCTGATTCTTAAATCACACATACAGATCTCAGTGCTTAAGGTCGGCTTCAATGAAACAACCCACCATGTACTCCTACATGGCCTCTCATCGATACCTTTACCAAATCGTGTTCACCACATCACTCTCAATACCGGCATGATCATTTCACTCTAGCCCATCACCCAGATGAACCAGACCTGACACGACTCTAAGCATAGCAGGCATAGCAAGGTAGGAACAACACATACATATGGCTCAATCAATTCCTACACATGCTAGTGGGTTTCATCTAATTACTATGGCAATGACAGGTCATGCAGAGGAAATGGGTTCAACTACCGTAGCACATAGCAGTTTGAAACACGTTGTCTTAATGCAGTAAAAGAGAGCAAGAGCGAGAACATGGGATTGTATCGATATGATCAAATGGTTGGTTGCTTGCCTGATGGATCGATGCACGGATACGGTTCTTCGCTAGGGTAATCACGGTACTCCTCGGAGGCAGAACCTACCGCAAAGAACACCGATACACAACCATCACCAAACAATGTGCGACAATATGATGCAGGCATGAAACATGACAATATGAGTGTGTTGGGCTAATGCAACTAAGACCAGATGGGTTTGAGCCAATTTGAATCAAAGGTTCAAATTCCAAACACATTTGTGATCTTAAATAGTGCTTTATCATGTTTTGCACTAAACAGTAAGTTAACTTGTTTAAACATGCATGATAACAGTACAGATGGATAGATTGGATTTTTCTGATCATTTTTCATATATAACTTGTTTGATTTGGAGTTACAGATTAAAAGTTATGAATTTTTGAAGTTTGAACTATATTCTGCAATTTCCTATATTAGAATAAATCCAGAAATTTATTTATTGCGTCAGCCATGCGTCAGAATGACGTCAGGGTCAACGGAGACGTCCAGGTCAAACTTGACTGTGGGTCCAGGGTGTCAGGGTAATTAGTTTAGCTAAAGTTTAATTAAAACTAAATCTATTTAGTTAACAGGGCTGGGCCCCACCTGTCATTGACTCATCAGAGTCAACCAGGGCCCACCGTGGTCGAAGTCAACGTCGGCTGCACCGGCGTCTAGCCGCCGGCGAGCCCGACGCGGCGGCGGAAGTGAGTTTGTCCGTTTCGGCAACCAAACGAGCCGCGGAGGGTGGCTATGGATAGCTGGGAACATGCCGCAGCTTCTGGTGGAGTCGGTTGGGGTCGGGGCGGCCGGAATCGGCGCCGGCGACGACCTAGGCGGCTGCCGGAGTTCGGCGGAAGGCGAACTTGAGGCTAGAGGGGTCGGTGAGGTGTGGGGAGTAGTTGGTTAGGTGCTACATGATGTGGTGAGAACGATGGACACCAAGTGGTGGCCGGAGGGTGACCGGGAGCACGTCGGCGACGAGCTCCGTGGCGGTGGGTGCGGTTGAGCTCCGGTTGGTCACTACACAGCTCGGGGCAAGAAAGGAAGGAGGGGAAGATGGTTAAGCTCACAGGGAACTCGACGGAACACTTGGTGCGGCCGGGGACGGGCCGGAGCGACGACGGCGTTGAAGGGGATCTCCGGCGACGCTGAACTCGGGCGAAGTCGATGCGGTGGACTCGGGCTACTCGAGCACGTGGGGCTCGGCTAGCTCGACGTAGTTGAGGGCGGCGGAGCTCCTAGACACAGTGAGGAGGATCACGGACGGCGGGGAGCGTGTCTACGACGACGGCGTGGCTGCGGTGGCATCGGCCATGGCGGGGGAGCGCGAGAGAGAGGAGCCGGGGAGGAGAGGGGGCGTCTGGGGGGTTCGGGGAGAGAGAGGGATCGATCCATGGAGTTAGCCGGGCGAGTGGAGCGGCAAGGCGGCGAGCAGGTGCGTGGCACCCATGCGGTGCTCACCGTCGAGCACCTTGCCTGCTTGCCTGGCCGGCAAGCAGCTCGCTGGCGCGGCGCTGGGCTGGGCCGGCAGGTGTGCCGGTTAGCGGGCGCCAGGTAAGTTTTCTGTTATTTCCCTTTTTCTATTTTTCTGCAACTTTGTTGAATTTTTAAAAATACTTAGACAAATCCTAAAATCACCAAACTGCTCCTGGTCCATGGTTGGATTATTTCCAACATGAAACATTTTAGTTTGGAGATATTTGAGCATTTGAAATATTTTATAAATTTAAAATGCCCAAATTCAAATAATTATGAATTAACTCAAAGACCTTAGGATGACCTAGAAAACTGTGCATCACTTTTGGCAGAGGTTCTGAACCAAGACAAAAATGATGGACATTTTAGAAGGGCATTTCAGGTTCATTGAAAAAGTTTTTAGTAAACCCTAGTTGGTTTCAGAGGGGGCTGGGGGTTCCTGTCCTTCCCCATTTCAAATTCAAATGATATTTAAACATGATGCACACACTAATGCAGGGACTAGCTAGGATGTGACAGTCGGTATTGCCCCCGTTCCCTCTCTCTTCTTGTCTAGATTTCCAATCTAGCATCTTAGGGGCAATAGTGGTTCATCTCTAGATTTTTGGCCAAATCTAGGCTTGAGTAGGATGGAGAAGGCATCTAGGCAGTTTGGATTAGTGGTTGGTAGAAGTATTTTTGAATTTGGTAGGACGGTAGTGCCGAATCTGACCACGGCAGTGGGAAACTGCTATTTCCCCGTCTCGAGCGGTACTACCGCTCCCCTGGAGCGGTACTACCGCTTGGAGCGGTACTGCCACTTACAGGTTACGGTACTACCGCTTGCTACCCAGTTCCACCGTACTCTTACCATTCAGTGATCCTTTTGTTGTGTTTTGTTGCTTATGCTCTTTCTTTTTGGTTGTACTGCGTGTTATTGTGTGTGGTTCCAGGTGATGAACATCCTGAGCATCAGGCTCGCCGTGTCAACCCCGGTCGTGCCACGTCGAAGTGGTACCACACTACTGAGTCTGCAGGGGGTTCCTCAAGTGCTCCACCTCCACCTCAACTCAAGAAGAAGTCTGCTGTCAAGCCGAAGCAAACTGGAAAAACCATGTCGGAGATGCAAGCTAAGGAGTTCTGGGCAAGGCGTCGCCGCAACCCCTATGAGGCAGACCAAGATCCCACTTTGGTCAATCATCCGTTCTGGAACAGGTTTCAGTTTGCCATTTTCTTTTATGTGCTCAAGGCCAAGAAGAACCTCTATGTCAATGTGCGCTCCATCGACACCGACTATATGGAGAAGGATCCTGAGTACTTTGGTGAAGCTCTTCAAATGTGCACTCAACTGAACATTCTCGGTATCATGCAATTCAACAAAGATTTCGATCCTGATATTGTGGCCCAATTCTATGCCACGGTTCATCTCGGGACTGATGAGGACAGGACACTGACTTGGATGACCAATGGCAAGTTGCTTTCTATCAAGTGGAAGACGTTCATGAAGTTGCTTGGGGTGGAAGATCACGGGCTTGCATCTCCTGTCGGCTTTCGCCCTCACCGCAACACAACCTCCACTCACAAGCAAGCTCTCTGGCCCTATTGCACGCTGAAGATCAACTCTGAGACTAAGAAGGAAACTTATGAGCTGCCTGCCTTTCTGGATATTCTTCACCGTGTCTTCCGTGAGACTCTGTTCCCTCGCATAGGGAATCTGGATATGGTTCATTCTTATCTCGTGGACATGCTTCTCTTCTGCCAGCGTGAGAAGGAAGAAAACACTGGCGAGTCCTTGGACATCTCTCATGTTATGTGCTCTGAACTCCTCTCTTCCATTTCTGAGCATAAGTGCCCAATCTATGGTCCTTTCATCATGCTGCTTATTGAGAAGGCCTGGGATCATGTCTATCCCAAGGTTATGCTAGAGACTGGAGATTTGGTGTCTCATGAGGTCAAGCGTCTAAGGAAGAAGGACGACTGGGGCTCTCAGGTCCCTAAGTCTAGGGGTGCATCGTCTGCTGCTGCTATGGAGACCGAGGAGGAGGCTGAGGCTGAGGATGATGATGACTATGAGCCTTCTGGGGCTGAGCCCTCTTG
Source organism: Triticum aestivum (assembly GCF_018294505.1). Lineage (NCBI taxonomy): Eukaryota > Viridiplantae > Streptophyta > Magnoliopsida > Poales > Poaceae > Triticum > Triticum aestivum. The sequence continues at coordinate 682,101,425 of NC_057798.1, read as the reverse complement.
GGAAAAGAAGCTCAAGCTCAAAGTAAAGAAGTTGTTCTGCATGGAGTCTCACGGCCAGTACATGACTCATGTTGCTGAGAAGAAGTCCAGGGATCGTCACAAGGAGCTCATGCGTCAGATGGGTGCTATCGTTCTCAGTGGATCTGAGGACCAGCTTACTGAGGAGGAGGACAGGGTTCAGCAGCATTGCCCGTGGACAGATTCTGATGCCGAGCAGTTCCCGACCGACGACGGTGGCGAAGACGATCACGCTGAGATCTGATGTTCACGACCTTGCTATCACCTGGAGCCGTAGCAACACTCCCTCCCTTTTTGGTGTCTCGATGCCAAATGGGGAGAGAGTTTAGGGATTTGTGTCGTCTTTGTCTGTTTCGTGAGTGTGTCTTCTTTGTGGTGTGCTTTCTCGCTGTTTGCTTTGTTTGGTTTTGTGTCAGTGAGACCTAAGTTCCAGACATATGGTGTGAGACATATGCTACCTTATCTCTAGATTATCTTTATCTATGTCTACCTAGCTTCTGAGTTGCATGCTTATCTTGTTATATACTCTTTGCTCTCATATACATTGCTTAGGTTGTTGGTCTCCAAAATGTAGGGGGAGCATTGATCCTAGTATGTGTGACATGCATTCCAAAGCACGTATCTAGATAAGCACACATCTAGGGGGAGCTCATCTACATTTGTGAGTTGTGGGGTTTGCGCTTTCTTCCCGTGCAAATCCCGTATTGTCATCAATCCACCAAAAAGGGGGAGATTGTAAAGGCATACTTATCCCCAAAGTGTTTTGGTGATTGATGACAATGCTTTTGCGGAATAATCGTGTGCGTTGAGTGTTTTCAGAGATTCATCCTTTGGCACGAGACGATTACCTCCCCCCGATGTTTTATTCAAGACGGTGTAGCTCCTTCGTTTCTCAGTTGCTGGACTAGTTTCGTAGGAGTCACTGTACTATCAAGAGGGGATCCGCTTTGGTAAGGCTAGGGTGGAATCGACACGTACACATCCTTATCACACCCAATGTTCCTTTCCGCTTCATTGGAGCTATCTTTCCTCTCCTTGCCTGCCTTGTCCTGTCCCAGCGGTAGTACCGCAGTCCTTAGCGGTAGTACCGTCGAAGCACGTCAAGCGGTAGTACCGCTCCCCGAGCGGTAGTACCGCTTGCGGTCTTCGGCCGTAGTACCGCAATGGTTCCGGGCTACTACCGCCTCGATTCGAGACCTCTGTTTTTCGTGTCGGGTTTTACGGTACTAGTAGCGGCAGTAGAGGCGGTAGTACCGCCCGTACTTCCGTGGTAGTACCGCTCTGGGTCCAGGACCCTGCAACCCTCGTGAGTGCGGCAGTACCGCTGGGAAGGAACGGTAGTACCGCTTGTTCAGCAGTAGTACCGCCGTGCCCAAGCGGTAGTACCGCTCTGTGCGTGGCTGCTTGGGGGGGGGGGGTAACGGTTGGATTGTTTTCCCCACTATATAAAGGTGTCTTCTTCCCCAAAGTTGACCTACCTCTTCCCCCAAAAGCTCCATTGTTGCTCCAAGCTCCATTTTCGTCCGATCTCTCTCCCTAGCCAATCAAACTTGTTGATTTGCTCGGGATTGGTTGAGAAGGCCCCGATCTACACTTCCACCAAGAGAAATTTGATTCCCACCACTAATCCCTAGCGGATCTTGTTACTCTTGGGTGTTTGAGCACCCTAGACGGTAGAGGTCACCTCGGAGCCATAGTCCATTGTGGTGAAGCTTCGTGGTGTTGTTGGGAGCCTCCAATTAAGTTGTGGAGATTGCACCAACCTTGTTTGTAAAGGTTCGGTCTCCGCCTTCAAGGGCACCAAGAGTGGATTCACAGCATCTCGCATTGTGTGAGGGCGTGAGGAGAATACGGTGGCCCTAGTGGCTTCTTGGGGAGCATTGTGCCTCCACACCGCTCTAATGGAGACGTACTTCCCTTTAAAAAGAAGGAACTTCGACAACACATCCTTGTCTACACCGGCTCCACTCTTGTTTATTTCGTGCCTTTACTTTTGCAAGCTTACTTGTGTTGTATCCCTTGCTTGCTTATGTGCTAGTTGTTATTGCATCATATAGGTTGCTCACATAGTTGCATATCTAGACAACCTATTTTGTTGCAAAGTTTAATTTGGTAAAGAAAAGCTTAAAAATTGTTAGTTGCCTATTCACCCCCCCTCTAGTCAACTATATCGATCCTTTCATGGTGGTAGGAGTTGTGGAATTGTCCCTAGGCAATTGACTACGTTACTAGACCGGTAATCACTATTGCAATTCTATTTGAGGGAGAGGCATAAGCTAACATACTTTCTCTTCTTGGATCATATGCACTTATGATTGGAACTCTAGCAAGCATCCACAACTACTAAAGATCATTAAGGTAAAACCCACCCATAGCATTAAAGCATCAAGTCCCCTTTATCCCATACGCAAACAACCTACGTACTCGGGTCTGTGCTTCTGTCACTCACGCCACCCACCATAAGCAAATCATGAACGTATTGCAAACCCTACAGCAGGGATTCCTCATGCTTGCGCGACACGAAGAGCACCATAGGACAGCACCAATAATAAAACATGCAACTCAAACCAATCATAGCAATTTATCAATCACCGATAGGACAATGAAAATCTACTCAGAAATCATAGGATAGCAACACATCATTGGATAATAATATGAAGCATAAAGCACCATGTTCAAGTAGAGGGTACAACAGGTTGTGGGAGAGTGGACCGCTTAATATAGATGGGGGAAGGTGATGGAGATGTTGGTGAAGACGGCGGAGGTGTTGGTGAAGATCGCGGTGATGATGATGGCCCCCGACGCGCTCCGGCGCCACCGGAAGCAAGGGGGAGAGGGCCCCCCTTATTATTCTTCTTCCTTGACCTTCCCCCTAGATGGGAGAAGAGTTTCCCCTCTGGTCCTTGGCTCCCATGGCGTGGGAGGGGCGAGAGCCCTCCGAGATTGGATCTATCTCTCTGTCTCTCTCTGTTTCTGCGTTCCCAGATCCTTCCCCTTGACCATTTCTTTTATATCCGGAGATCCGTAACTCCGATTAGGGTGAATCTTTTGCCTAGATTTTTCTCATAAAATTAGCTTTCTTGCGGCCAAAGAAGAGCATCAACCGCTTTACGGGTGGCCCACAAGAGTGCCAGGCGCGCCTAGGGGGGAGGGCGCGCCTCCCTATCTCGTGGCCACCTCGGGCACCGTTTCGCGTTGATTCTTCCTCCGAAAAATCCCAAATATTCCAAAATAATTCTCCGTCCATTTTTATCCCATTTGGATTCCGTTTGATATTGGATTTCGGCGAAAGATAAAACATGCAACAAATAGGAACTGGCACTAGGCATTGGATCAATATGTTAGTCCCAAAAATAGTATAAAAAGTTGCCAAAAGTATATGGAAGTTGAATAATATTGGCATGGAACAATCAAAAATTATAGATACGTCGGAGACGTATCAGCATCCCCAAGCTTAATTCCAGCTCATCCTCGAGTAGGTAAATGATAAAAAAGATAATTTTTGATGTGGAATGCTACCTGGCATAATCTTGATCATATATCTAATAATGGCATGAATATTGAGACACGAGTGATTCAAACCAATAGTCTATCATTTGACATAAAAAACAATAATACTTCGAGCGTACTAATAAAGCAATCATGTCTTTTCAAAACAACAAGGCCAAAGCAAGCTTATCCCTACAAAATCATATAGTTTGGCCATGCTTCATTTTCGTCACACAAAATGCTCCCATCATGCACAACCCCGATGACAAGCCGAGCAATTGGTCCATACTTTTTACGCGCTTCAGCTTTTTCAACCCTCACGCAATACATGAGCGCAAGCCATGGATATAGCACTATAGGTGGAATAGAATATGATGGTGGAGGTTTATATGGAGAAGACAAAAAAGGGAGAAAGTCTCACATCGACGCGGCTAATCAATGGGCTATGGATATGCCCATCAATTGATGTCAATGCGAGGAGTAGGATTGCCATGCAACGGATGCACTAAGAGCTATAAGTGTATGAAAGCTCAAACTGAAAACTAAGTGGGTGTGCATCCAACTTGCTTGCTCATGAAGACCTAGGGCATTTGAGGAAGCCCATCATTGGAATATACAAGCCAAGTTCTATAATGAAAAATTCCCACTAGTATATGAAAGTGACAACATAAGAGACTCTCTATATGAAGAACATGGTGCTACTCTGAAGCACAAGTGTGGTAAAAGGATAGTAACATTGCCCCTTTTCTTCTTTTTTTCTTTTTTTCTTTTTTTTCTTTTTGGGTGGGCTTCTTTGGCCCCCTTTTTTATTTAGGCTTCTTTCGCCTTTCCTTTTTTTCTTTTTTTTTCTTTTTCTTTTTTTCATGGAGCAATGCTCTATAACGATGATCATCACACTTTTATTTACTTACAACTCAATATTACAACTCGATACTAGAACAAAGATATGACTCTATATGAATGCCTTCGGCGGTGTACCGAGGTGTGCAATGATCTAGCGTAGCAATGACATCAAAAAACGGACAAGCCATGAAAACATCATGCTAGCTATCTTAGAATCATGCAAGGCAATATGACAATAAATGCTCAAGTCATGTATATGATGATGATGGAAGTTGCATGGCAATATATCTCGGAATGGCTATGGAAATGCCATGATAGGTAGGTATGGTGGCTGTTTTGAGGAAGATATAATGAGACTTATGTGTGATAGAGCGTATCATATCACGGGGTTTGGATGCACCGGCGAAGTTTGCACCAACTCTCGAGGTGAGAAAGGGCAATGCACGGTACCGAAGAGGCTAGCAATGATGGAAAGGTAAAAGTGCGTATAATCCATGGACTCACATTAATAATAAAGAACTCATATACTTATTGCAAAAGTTTATTAGCCCTTGAAGCAAAGTACTACTACGCATGCCCCTAGGGGGATAGATTGGTAGGAAAAGACCATCGCTCGTCTGAAAGTGCAATCTTGCTCCTAAAGAATGTTTTTGATATTGATGACCAATCTACATATAGGGGACTAACCATGTTTGCTAAGTATATACATAGGCCGTCAGTCCTCTGGTTTTTTCTAATGAGCATCATGATCACATCATATGAGATTTTACTCAAGAAAATTATCAATGAGGAAAGGAGCAAACAAAGAAGAAGCATTGTGCTCTTTTATATTTCTTGAGTAATAGGAATCCCGCACTATTAAGAGGGGATCCAAGGTGTAGGTTCAAGACTTGCTCACATTTTGTCTCACAAACAATTTTTTCACAAAAGACCAAAATCCCTAGCAAAACCCCATAGCCAAAACCTACCACTTCTCCTAGCCGGATCATCCAGACGGCTCCCAAGACCATCCAGGCTAAACCCGGATCAACCGGACCTTGCTCCGGATCATCCGGATAATAGGCGGTTTTTCATCACAGAACGGTGTGGCTGAAGCCGGATCGTTTGAACGTTCTTCCGGATCATCCGGGCTATGCCCCAGATCGTACAGATCCTGTTCCGGATCATCCGGGAAATCTTGCCCTGTTTTTCACAGAACCAAATTGTTGTAGCCGGATCGTCCGGCTAAGCATCTGGATCATCCAGGATATGTCCGGATCGTCCGGGGTGGCCTCCGGTGTGTCCGGGCTGCTCGCAGCTCTGCTGCTACCATCTGCATCTGGGCCTTCAGCCAGATTAATCCGGACAATGTCCAGATCATCCGGGTGGTGTCCCAGATCATCCGGGCTGGTCAACTTCTGTCCAAATGTCTCAATTCTGGACGTGGTATAAATAGGCCCTTACCTCTTCGAGATAAGGTTGAACACTTCACACAAACATGCCTGAAGAACACCAGTGCTCCTCCTTTCTTGCTCATACACTAAATCTTAGATCTCGGCTTGATTCTTGAGAGTTTCGAAGAGTTGTTCCAATCAAAAGAAAGATCTTCTCCCTCTATTTCTTGTGACCAAAGCAAATCGTGGTTTGACCAAGTCTTGAGTCCTTCCCCTTGGATCTTGTTACTCTTGGAGGTTGGAGACTCCTAGGCGGTAGGAGTCATTCGGTGAGGAATCAACCATTGTGATTACCCCCGGAAAGTTTGTGAGGGTTTGGAGACCACCCCAAGGTCTACCACTAGTGGTTGAGAAACGCCTTCGTGGTGTTGTCTCAAAGAGAGAATAGGGTGAGCCTTCGTGGCGTTGGTGTGCCTTTGTGGTAAAATCCACCTCTCTAAACGGTGACGTAGCTTCCCTCCAAGGAAGTGAACATCGGCATACATCCTCGTCTCTCGGAGTTGCGTTATTCCTAACCATAACTCCCTACTTGTGGTTACTTGTCTCTTGCACCTACATTTATCATATTGTGCTTGCTTCTCATATATTTGTGCCACTTGTTTATCTTGCTTAGCACTTAGTACTACACTTGTAATTGTTAGGCTCACTTTCATATTCTGCATTATTGCCTAAAATTGCTAAGTAATAATTAAAATTTGTAATTGTACCTATTCACCCCCCCCCTCTAGATCCATCTCGATCCTTTCAATTGGTATCAGAGCCTCGTGCTCTATTCTTGTGGCTTAACCGCCCTAGAGCGAGATGAACCCGGATGGGACTCCCTTGGGTGCAGATCCGAAGGATAAAGGCGAGGCTTCTTCTGAAGTCAAGTCCTTTACGTCTGAGGATCTGGAACGGGCCCTTGCAAAGAAAAAAGAGGAGCATGATGCTTCTCTTGAGGCCTTGGTCCAAATGAGATTAGCCACGTTGTCCACGGTGCTTGCACCACTCTCGGGTGGTGCGGCTTCGAGGCCAACTGTGCCTGCTGATATGTCTCCAACATATCTATAATTTTTGATTGTTCCATGCTATTATATTACCCCTTTTGGATGTCTATGGGCTTTATTTTACACATTTATATCATTTTTGGGACTAACCTACTAACTGGAGGCCCAGCCCGTATTGCTGTTTTTGCCTATTTTAGTATTTCGAAGAAAAGGAATATCAAACGGAGTCCAAACGGAATGAAACCTTCGGGAGCGTGATTTTTGGAACGAACGTGATCCAGAGGACTTGGAAGCCAAGAAGCAGCCAAGGCAGCCACGAGATAGGAGGGTGCCCCCCTGTAGGGCATGCCCCCTGTCTCGTGGGCCCCTCGGGCGGCCACCGAACGTACTTCTTCCTCCTATATATACCTACGTACCCCGGAAACATCCAGGGAGCACCCGAAACACAATTTCCACCGCTGTAACCTTCAGTATCCGCGAGATCCCATTTTGGAGCCTTCGTCGACGTTCTGCCGGAGGGGGAATCGACCACGGAGGGCTTCTACATCAACATCCTCGCCCCTCCGATGAGTTGTGAGTAGTTTACCACAGACCTACGGGTCCATAGTTATTAGCTAGATGGCTTCTTCTCTCTTTTTGGATCTCAATACAATGTTCTCCCCCTCTCTTGTGGAGATCTATTCGATGTAATCTCTTTTTGCGGTGTGTTTGTCGAGATCCGATGAATTGTGGGTTTATGATCAAGTTTATCTATGGATAATAATTGAATCTTCTCTGAATTCTTTTATATGATTGAGTTATCTTTGCAAGTCTCTTCGAATTATCGGTTTGGTTTGGCCTACTAGATTGATCTTTCTTGCCATGGGAGAAGTGCTTAGCTTTGGGTTCAATCTTGCGGTGTTCTTACCTAGTGATAGAACGGGTTGCAAGACACGTATTGTATTGTTGCCATCGAGGATAAAAAGATGGGGTTTATATCATATTGCATGAGTTTATCCCTCTACATCATGTCATCTTGCTTAAGGCGTTACTCTGTTCTTATGAACTTAATACTCTAGATGCAGGCAGGAGTCGGTCGATGTGTGGAGTAATAGTAGTAGATGCAGGCAGGAGTCGGTCTACTTGTTATGGACGTGATGCCTATATACATGATCATGCCTAGATAATCTCATAATTATTCGCTTTTCTATCAATTGCTCGACAGTAATTTGTTCACCCACCGTAATACTTATGCTATCTCGAGAGAAGCCTCTAGTGAAACCTATGGCCCCCGGGTCTATCTCCTATCATATTTGCTTCCAATCTACTTTTATTTGAATCTTTACTTTTTGCATCTATATTATAAAATACCAAAAAATATATTTATCTTATCATACTATCTCTATCAGATCTCACTTTCACAAGTGGCCGTGAAGGAATTGACAACCCCTTTATCGCGTTGGTTGCGAGTTCTCGGTTTGTTTGTGTAGGTGCGTGGGACTTTTGAGGAGCCTCCTACTGGATTGATACCTTGGTTCTCAAAACTGAGGGAAATACTTACGCTACACTTGCTGCATCACCCTCTCCTCTTCGAGGAAAACCAACGCAAGCTCAAGACGTAGCACCTGCTCCGTCACTTGGTCAACAACCTCCTAGCATTGAACACTCCAGTGTTCCTTGGCTTTATGCAAGACCCCAAGTTGATAAACTAAGATAGAATCCTCAAGGCAAACCTCCTTTACTTAGTGCCACTTCCGATTTTGCCTTGTGGAGAGTTGCTATGCAGGATCATCTTCGACATGGAACCGATGAGATGCTGGAGATCATGGAGTATGGTTATCATGTGGTTGATCCAAAGAACCCTACACCAAGGGAAATCTATGACAAGAATCTCAATGACACTGCAATCATGTGTATAAGGAGAGGTATGGATGACAAGCAAAGGAGACCGTTCATACACATCACAAGTGCCAAGAAACTATGGGAAAGTATTATAAGATCCAAGACTGGCACCTCTACCCTCCGGAGTGTTCAATATGAAATTGCCAAGGGGCAATTGCAAAACTTTTGTATGGAGAAAGGTGAAACCCCCAATCAACTCCATGAGCGTCTCATGACCCTCACTGCCGACATTGAGTCATGTGAGTGTGACAAGAAACAAGATGGATTCAACATGACTAAGCGATTCCTTGTGGATAAGTTGCTTCATGCTCTTGCCCCATATCACCATCAAATGGTGTGGGACATAAGACAACACCATGCCTTCAAAGAAATGACTACAGATGACATCATATCCACCTTCCAACTATTTGAAGAGTCAAAGGCTAATGCCACAAAACATCTTGCCATGCATGGTACCCCATCATCAAAGATCAATCTTGCATTGAAGGCCAAGCATGTATGTGAAGATGAGCAAAGTGAAGAGGAAGAAGATGATGATGATGATGAAGATGGTGATGAGATTGAATCCGTTGAGGGACCTTCATATGAAGACATGGCTCTCTTTGTCAAGAAGTTTAGCACGGGAAAATTCAAGGAAAGATTTCAAAAGAAGAAAGTAAGAAAATGCTACAACTGTGAAGAAACCAACCACTTCTCCAACGAGTGCTCTTATGAGAAGAGAGAGGATAAACCAAGGTTTCCCAAGACCTTTCCCAAGAAGAAGTTGCCAAATCCTTTGAACTCCAAGCTCAAGAATATAGATGGGAAAGCAATGGTTGCTCAAGAAGAATCCGATCTGGATGATGTTAGTGGTGTTGCCGGAGTTGCTCAAGACTCTCAAAACACTTTGAGGTTAGTAAACAAGAGTGGTGAGGTGGTCACCTACAACTACATGAAAGACTACAAGGGCAACGCTCACAAGTGACTAATGGCAAAGGCCGTGGTAGAAGATGGATGGACCAAAGCTCTCCTGACAAGGTCAAGGTAACTCCACGATCAAATCCTCCTCTTTTCACTCCTTCTGCTCCTAGTGATGAGTATCTTGATGCGGAGGATAGTTATGAGGATGATGATCTAAATGATCCTATGATTGCTAAACTTGATAAGTTCATGTGCTCCCTCAAAGGAAAGAAGCTCACTATGTTTCGTATGCTTATGGAGATGGTGAGTAAGCACACCATCACCATTAAGGAACTCGAAACCCTCGTCACCGAGGAAAAGGAAAAATGTGAAATCCTTGAGTGGAAAGTCCAATATGAGGAAGCACGAAATGATGAACTATGCTTAAAAATTGGTGCAAACATTGATGTTCATACTAAAGATCTTGCCTCCTTGAAAAAGGCTATTGACTCTTGTGAAGAGTTGATGAATGATAAAAGTAAGCTTGTGAAGTCTCATGCTTCTCTCTCTAAGGATTGAGAGCTTCTATCCGTGTCCCTTAAGACTAAGGAAGAAGAGCTCACCCTTCTTACAAAGAGTTTTGAGACGCTCAAACTTACTTATCTTGAAACTCTAGCTAAGGCTTACTCGTCTCCTATTATAAATGTTGATGCTTGTTCTACTAACTCTAGTAGTGATCTAGCATCTATTCTTGAGGAGAATCATTTTCTCCAGGCTCAAATTCAGAAAGGGCTCATGACATGTGCTCAAGGGCAAAAGAACCTTAATGAGGTGTTGAGCCAACACAATGAAGTGTTTGCCAAAGAGGGACTTGGGTTAGACCCAAGCACAAGCAAGAAGAAGACGTCCTCTCAAAAGTGCACCACCCCTTTAAAAGAAACTTTTGTACGAGAAGGGCACAAGGAGAAAGGTAAGGTTGTTAGTGGGAAGGCCACAAGGGGCATGCCCACTCTCAACAAGCCAAAAGAGTTCATGCCTCCATCCTATGTACTTTGTAAGACTAAGGATGGAGAAGTTTATGCAAAGTTTTTTGGTCCTCGAAATGCATTTCGATTTTATGCTATTTGGGTCCCTAAGACCCTTGTGACTAACTTGAGAGGTCCCATTGCAAAATGGGTGCCTCTAACCAAGTAATAATTGTGTGTAGGTTGCCTTCTCCGGTGGAGTAAAATGGGTGATTGATATTGCATGTACATATCATATGACCGGAGATAGAAAATTCCTCTACGATTTCATGGAAGCTATTCAACCATTTATGAGCATTATGTTTGGTGGAGGATCAAAAGGACAGGTACTTGGATTGGGGAAGGTGGCTATCACAAATGACATGTCTCTTGCAAATGGCATGCTTGTCCAATCCCTTAAATATCATTTGCTTTATGTTCGTCAATTGGCTTCTGTTGGTTATGATACACTATTTGGACTAACGGATGTGAAAGTCTTTTAGAGAGATACTCTCGAAGTGGCCTTTGTTGGAGAGTTGGATGGCAACCTTTACACGGTTGATTTCTCGAAAGAGAGCACATTCCATGCAACTTGTCTAATGGCCAAGGCCGACAAGGGGTGGCTATGGCATCGCCGGCTAGCCCATGTCGGCATGAGGAACCTTCAAGATCTCTTAAAGGGTAATCACATCCTTGGAGTAACAAATGTCTCTTTTGAGAAAGATTGTGTGTGTAGTGCATGCATAGCCGGGAAGCAACATCAATCAAAGCACCCACCCAAGAATATTGTGTCTACTTCAATGCCTTTGGAGCTCCTTCATGTGGATCTCTTTGGGCATCCTTCATGGGATAGTCTTGGTGGGAAAAAGTATGGACTTGTCATTGTTGATGATTACTCAAGATATACATGGGTGTTTTTCCTCAAGTCCAAGGATCAGACGAAGATCACCTTCATTGATTTTGCCAAGCAAGCACAACGCAAGTTTGACAAAGAAATCTTGGCAATAAGAAGTGACAATGGATCTGAGTTCAAAAACTGTACCTTGGAAGAATTCCTTAGTGATGAAGGGATTGAGCATCAATATTCAGCTCCATACACTCCTTAGCAAAATGGTGTAGCCGAAAGGAAGAACCGTACCCTTGTGGAGATGGCAAGGTCCATGTTGGATGAATACAAGTCACCACATAGTTTTTGGGCCAAAGCTGTCAACACTGCATGCCATGCATCAAACCGGCTCTTTCTCCGCACTATATTGGAAAAGACTCCATATGAGCTCCTAGCTAGGAACAAGCCAAATGTCAAGTACTTTCGTGTATTTGGGTGCAAATGTTTCATCCTCAACAAAAGAGAACGGTTAGGAAAATTTCAATCCAAAACAGTTGAGGGCATATTTGTTGGCTATGGATCAAACTCTCACGCCTATAGAGTCTACAACAAATCCAATGGATGTGTTGTAGAAACTTGTGACGTGGTGTTTGATGAATTTAATGGCTCCCATGGGGATCAAGTTGATCTAAGTGATGTAGGTGAAGAAGATTCCTCTAAAGATATTTTGACCATGGGTGTTGGTGCACTTCTTCCAATGGAACAAGAACCTCATGATGATGATGAAGAAGAGGGAAGTCTCACACATCATCAAACTACTTCAACACCCATACCACCACAAACTCCTATTGTTCAACCGATGCCCTTAGTCCAAGTACAAGAAGATGATCAAGTTCCTCTTTATGAGAATCTTCAAGAACAAGATCATCATCAAGGGCAAGAACAAGAAAGTCCAATCATTGATGATGAACCTCAACAAATGCAATATGTACAAGAAGATCTTCCACCACACATTAATGATCCATATGTTGAGGACATGGATGATGGACATGAAGTTGAACCTTGCAAAACCTTAACCTCCATCATGCCTCGAGTGGCCGGTCGTGTTGATGTTGATAAAATCCTCACCGGGATATTGGAAGGTAGAGTCACTCATAAACAATTGACAAACTTTTGTGCTCACTTCTCGTTTGTGTCTAGTGTTGAGCCTCTCAAGGTACAAGAAGCGTTGATGGACAACGATTGGCTCGTTGCTATGCAAGAAGAGTTGAACAGTTTTGAATGCAACCAAGTGTGGTCATTAGTCAAGAGGCCAACTACGGAACACAATGGCATTGGAACAAAATGGATTTTCAAGAACAAGCAAGATGAGAATGGTATAATCATCCGCAACAAGGCAAGGTTAGTGGCACAAGGGTACTCACAAGTTGAATGTTTGGACTTTGGTGAGACCTTTGCCCCCGTTGCCCGTCTTGAATCCATTCGCATCTTATTTGCTTATGCTGCTTTCCATGGATTTACATTGCATCAAATGGGTGTAAAGAGTGCTTTCCTTAACGGTCCTCTACAAGAAGAAGTATATGTGTCACAACCACCTGGGTTTGTTGATCCCGATCACAAAGACTATGTGTATAAACTTCATAAGGCTCTATATGGCCTCAAACAAGCACCTCGTGCTTGGTATGATCTCTTAAGAAATTTTACTCGATGATGGCTTTGTGAGAGGGGTGATCATTCCCACTCTTTTTACTAAGAGGGACAAGGGTGATTTGATCTTATGCCAAATCTATGTAGATGATATAATTTTTGGTTCTCCTAACATTCATTTGTGCAAGAAGTTTGCGGACTCCATGACCAAGAATTTTGAAATGTCACTCAATACGGATTTGAAGTTCTTTCTTGGATTTCAAATTCAACAATTTCAAGAAGGAATTTTCTTGTCTCAAGCAAAATACCTCAAGGATATCCTAGAGAAGTTCGGCATCACTGATGCTAGTCCATGTAAGACACCCATGCCAACCAAAATTTTACTCACTGAAGACACCAACGGTATCCCTTTCGACCCATCTAAATATTGCTCTATGATTGGCTCATTGCTTTATCTTTGTGCATCTAGACCAGACATCATGTTCAGTGTATGCATGTGTGCTAGATTTCAAGCTTCCCCTAGGGAAAGTCATCATAAGGCGGTTAAGCATATTCTTAGATACCTTGTTCACACCCCAAAGTTGGGTCTATGGTACCCCAAGGATGCTAAGTTTGATCTCATTGGGTACATGGATGCGGATTGGGCTGGAGACAAAGTGGATCGTAAGTCCACCTCCGGTGCATGTCAATTTCTTGGTCTCTCCTTGGTAAGTTGGTCCTCGAAGAAACAAAATTGTATTGCCCTCTCTACCGCAGAAGCTGAATACATTGCAGCCGGCAGTTGTGCAACTCAATTACTATGGATGAGACAGAGACAAACCTTGAAGGATTATGGTATCACTTATAGACATGTGCCTCTCCTATGTGATAATGAAAGTGCCATCAATATTGCTGAGAACCCCAAGGATCATCTCCGCACTAAGCACATTGATATTAGGTATCACTTCTTGAGAGATCATGTGGAAAAGGGTGATATTCACATCGATCATGTTGGTACAGATGTGCAACTTGCAGATATTTTCACCAAATCATTGGATGAAGCAAGGTTTTGTCGACTTAGGCGTGAACTTTGTATCTTGGAGCTTGACAACATTATGTGAAATCTAGTACCCATGCATGCATTTTCATAATGTTTTGTCTTGATGTAGGCATATTCTTAGGGGGGAGACACTCAATTCATGAGTACTCTCACCCTACACAATGTATAAATAGAACCAACACTCTCAAAGTCACTATGACACTTATTTTGTGTCCATAGTACTTTAACATGATGGAGTAGTAATCATGGGTCCAAAAGTTCAAATTTTTGGTCTCCCAAGTTATGTATACTCAAACATGGTGACTTAGCCTACAATTTTTTTTGGGTTGTTTATGTGGGTTTGAGATATGTTTGTGACTAAAGCTACTTATATATATATATATATATATATATATATATATATATATACATATAAACGTCATCACCTCATCACTCTTCAAAAACATCAGAAGTAGCTCTCAGCTCTCTGGCTGGCCGGATCATCTGGATGTCCATCCGGACGTCCGTGTTCTGTCTCCCGGATATCCGGGCCAATACCCGGACATCTGGACCTGTCCAAATCATCCGGGGCTCCTTCCAGACATTCGGGCGGGTCTTCGCCATGCCCAGTAAAATATCGGTCCGTGTGGGCACAGGGGGTTATTCCCCTGTTTTCTCCCCCTCGACCCCATCCTCTTGCCCCCGCCGCTGGCGGCTGCTCATCGGGCCGCCCCGCCAGTCCGGCCGGCCAACTGTGGTGATCTCGTCCCTACGTGTTGCCGTTGCCTCGATCTACTCCCTCCTCGCGTCGTTTTACCCGTTGCAGATTGGATCCTCCCCAATCTCGGCCTCTGTCCCCAACTCCGCCATGGTGGTCGGCCATGGTGGTCCTGGCCGGAGCTATCGACAACCTTGGGTCCCTCTCGTGGTATCTCATCTGATTCTCTCCTTGTTTTTCCCCTATTACTCATCTAGGGTCAGTTACTCATCTAGTTGGCCCCCTTTTTTCGTTCCAATGCGTGTGCACAGAACCACGTCGCCAAGCATCAAGGACTTCGAGGAAGCTGCTCGTCCACTCAAGAAAGCGCCGGGTCGTGCTCGTCCATCCTATGCCAGGCAGGACGACCCTGATTATGAGGACGAACTCCATGAGGAAGAGCTTGTGCCGGTTTGCACCATGACCAAAGCCAAGAAGAAGAAAGCGGTTTCTGCCTCAACCTCACAGTCTGCCACACCTACTGGTCTCATCTTGTCCATGGCCAACCCCACCAAACATGGTCGTCGTACTATCAGCTATCGGTCCATGGACCCCTCTGAGTATGCTGCTTTAAGGAGTGATGTCAACCAATTTGCCTCCCCGGCCAATGCAACCGATCCTCGGTTTCGCACCTTGGTTCAACAGGACATCTATCAATCCATCATTGCTCATCTAGGGTTCTCTCCTCAGCATTATGTGAACTTGGATTACATTGAGAAAATCCAACCAAGTTCGATGGTGTGTTAGAGAAGATTGAGGGCATGGGGCTGCGTCGTGCTATGACTCTCCACTGTGATTGGAATGAGGCTGCCATTCGGCAATTCTATGCCACGTGTTTCTTCCATCCGGATCGTTCTATCACTTGGATTACTCACCATTCTCAGTTCACTGTCACTTTTGAGGAGTTTGCTGCTGCCTTGGGCATGCCTGGATCTGAGGCCGCTCTTTTTCGGATCCATGAGGTGAATCCCAAGTTTTAGGCTATGCCCAACAGTGCTTGTAGTTGTCTCACCATGCCCACCACTCAGCTATCCACAGTGCAGCAAAGCAAGGAGCTTAATGATATCAGTATCTTCCGTCTCAAATACCGGTGGCTTTTTCAGTGTATCATAAACTCCATTGCTCCCAAGAAAGGGGATCGTGGGATGGCGGGCCTACAGCATTGATTTGATGTACTTCTCCCAGAAGAATCCCTGACATGGCAGATTTCCTTTGGCATGAGATTCGCATGGCTAGTTGTCTGAAGGTTCGTACTCTTCCACACGCTCCTTTATTCAGACCGTCATTGACTCTGTCTTCACTTGCCCCATCAACAAGACCAACATTCACTCCATGTGGATTCCGCATGATGACACTTCTAGGGGCAAGGCTCCTGCTCCTTCATGTGGTGAGAGCTCTTCTCGCCACATCAAACCTTTCTTCAATCCATTTGACCGCCTTGCTCGCTTTATTGGGAAGTCCCATAAAGCTATCTTTGACACCTGCCGCTACACCACTACTCACATTGCTACCGAGGAGGTTTGTCGCATCTCTGAGGCAAATGCACTTAGGGCTCGCCTCCGTGCGCGTCCTGGCAGTCCGGTCGAGCCTAATGAGCCTATTCCTGATCGTCTTCCTCTTCCGGAGGTTGACTTTCCTTCTGCCGCTGATTTTCCTGAGTTCTTCCTTGCACCTGCTGATCTGAGTGATGGTGATGATGAGGAGGAGGATGCTGCGTGCTCCTCCTACTTTCTCGATCGTCTTCCCCTTTTTCGGTACTTGCTGTCAAGGGGGAGATGTAATTCTTAGGAGGAGTATGAAATTCGTAGGAGGAGTATGAGTGTGTGTCTGGTATGCTTAGAGCTCTAGTTAAGTGTCTCATTATTATTATTGTAATGGTACTATGGTACTTTGGTCATGTGTTATAATTATTGTAATGGTACTTTGGTCATGTGTTATGATACCTTGTACGAGTTTATGAGTTATGAGTCTATGTCACCATGCAAGTGCTTAAGTATGCTGCCATCATTCGTTGCTTATCATTGCTTATGTTGATTTTAATGGTGTATGTCTACACTACTGTTACAACACTACATTCCAAATGAGGGCATCCACTCCATATGTGCATGTTTTTGTATTTTTATCACTTTATTCCATGCATACATTAAGGGGAGCTCTTCCTAAAACACATACCGGACTACTCGCCTAGAATTATTCGCATCACAATTCACTTGTTGAGTGCTATATGTAGTTTGTCATCAACTACCAAAAAGGGGGGAGATTGAAAGTGCAATCTTGCTCCTAAAGAATATTTTTGATATTAATGACAAATATACATATAGGGGACTAACCATGTTTGCTATGTATATACACAGGCCGTCAGTCCTCTGGTTTTTTCTAATGAGCATCATGATCACATCATATGAGATTTTACTCAAGCAAATTATCAATGAGGAAAGGAGAAAACAAAGATGAAGCATTGTGCTCTTTTATATTTCTTGAGTAATAGGAATCCCGCACTATTAAGAGGGGATCCAAGGTGTAGGTTCAAGACTTGCTCACATTTTGTCACACAAGCAATTTTTTCCACTTCTCCTAGCAAAGACTAAAATCCCTAGCAAAACCCGTTAGCCAAAACCTACCACTTCTCCTAGCCGGATCATCCGGACGGCTCCCAAGATCATCCGGGCTAAACCCGGATCAGCCGGACCTTGCTCCGGATCATCCGGATAATAGGCGGTTTTTCATGACAGAACGGTGTGGCTAAAGCCGGATCGTCCGGACGTTCTTCCGGATCATCCGGGCTATGCCCCGGATCGTCCGGATCCTGTTTCGGATCATCTGAGAAATCTTGCCCTGTTTTTCACAGAACCAGATTGTTGTAGCCGGATCATCCGGCTAGGCATCCGGATCATCCGGGATATGTCCGAATCGTCCAGGGTGGCCTCCGGTCTGTCTGGGATGCTCGCAGCTCTGCTGCTACCATCTGCATCCGGGCCTTCAGCCAGATTAATCTGGACAATGTCCAGATCATCCGGGTGGTGTCCCAGATCATCCGGGCTGGTCAACTTCTGTCCAAATGTCTCAATTCTAGACGTGGTATAAATAGTCCCTTACCTCTTCGAGATAAGGTTGAACACTTCACACAAACACGCCTGAAGAACACCAGTGCTCCTTCTCTCTTGCTCATACACTAAATCTTAGATCTCGACTTGATTCTTGAGAGTTTCGAAGAGTTGTTCCAATCAAAAGAAAGATCTTCCCCCTCTCCTTCTTGTGACCAAAGCAAATTGTTGTTTGAGCAAGTCTTGAGTCCTTCCCCTTGGATCTTGTTACTCTTGGAGGTTGGAGACTCCTAGGCGGTAGGAGTCATTCGGTGAGGAATCAACCATTGTGATTACCCCCGGAAAGTTTGTGAGGGTTTGGAGACCACCCCAAGGTCTACCACTAGTGGTTGAGAAACGCCTTCGTGGTGTTGTGTCAAAGAGAGAAAAGGGTGAGCCTTCGTGGCGTTGATGTGCCTTCGTGGTAACATCCACCTCTCTAAACGGTGACGTAGCTTCCCTCCAAGGAAGTGAACATCGGCATACATCCTCGTCTCTCGGAGTTGCAGTTATTCCTAACCCTAACTCCCTACTTGTGGTTACTTGTCTCTTGCACCTACATTTATCATATTGTGCTTGCTTCTCATATATTTGTGCCACTTGTTTATCTTGCTTAGCACTTAGTACTACACTTGCAATTGTTAGGCTCACTTTCATATTCCGCATTATTGCCTAAAATTTCTAAGTAATAATTAAAATTTGTAATTTTACCTATTCACCCCCCCTTTAGGTCCATCTCGATCCTTTCATCATCCCCGGCCGCCACTCATAAGGAAGACAATCAAAGAAACACCCCATGCTTCAAATTTGTCACACAACGGTTACCATACGTGCATGCAACGGAACTTGCAAACCTCAACACAAGTGTATCTACAATCCAAAACCACCCACTAGCATGACTCTAATATCACGATCTTTATATCGCAAAACTATTGCAAGGAATCAAACATATCATATTCAGCGATCTACAAGTTTATGTAGGATTTTATGACTAACCATGTGATTGACCATTTCCTGTCATCTCTCTAAATGGATATAAGTGAAGCAAGAGCGTTTATTTCTTTCTACAAAAGATATGCCCACGCTCTAACAAATATAAGTGAAACAAAAGAGCATTCTACAAATGGCGGTTTTCTATGTGAAGAGGAACAGGCAATCCAGACTTCAAATGATATAAGTGAAGCACATGAAGCATTATATAAAGCCATACTCAAAAGATTTAAGTGAAGTGAAATGAGCATTCTATAAATCAACCAAGGACTATCTCATACCAGCATGGTGCATAAAAGAAAAATGAAAACTAAATGCAAAAGACGCTCCAAGACTTGCACATATCGCATGAACGAAACGAATACGAAAACATACCGATACTTGTTGAAGAAAGAGGGGATGCCTTACGGGGCATCAACAAGCTTAGATGCTTGAGTCTCCTTGAATATTTACTTGGGGTGCCTCGGGCATCCCCAAGCTTGAGCTCTTGCCTCTCTTCCTTTTCCTCATATCGAGACATCCTCGATTAGACACTTCATCCACACAAAACTTCAACAAAAAACTCGGTAAGATACGTTAGTATAATAAAGCAAATCAATACTCTAAGTACTGTTGATAACCAATTCATATTTTGTTTTTGCATTGTGTCTACTGTAACATAACTTTTTCATGGCTTAATCCACTGATATAAATTGATAGATTCATCAAAACAAGCAAACTATGCATCAAAAACAGAATCTGTCAAAAACAGAAAAGTCTGTAGCAATCTGAACATTCACCATGCTTCTAGTACCCCCAAATTTCTACCAAAATTAGGGAAAATAAAAAATCTTTACATAAAGACAGTGCAAAAATAATCAGAACCGTTTGACGTTCCAGTTAAAAATGTAAAATCGAGCACTACAACCAAAGTTTCTGTCCTGCACCGTACAAACCAACAAGCATTGTAAACATCCTAAAGGCAAACCTTGGCACATTATTTTTATAATACAATGGAATTGTACAAGGGGATAATTATTATTTTTTGAAAAGTTTCTGTAATTAAGATTCACAAAGTTTCCGTGACCATGAACAAAGTTCAAGTCTAGCTCCCACTTCAACAATGCTTGTCTTTCTCACTTTCACTTTCCTTTTTGAAAAGTTTTTAGTTCCCCTCTTTATTTTTTTTTGTTTTTAGACTATATAAAAGCACTCAACAGAAATAAACGACTCTCTAAAACTTCCGGGTTGTCTCCTTGGCAGCTCTTTCTTTAAAGCCATTAAGCTAGGCATAAAGTGCTCAAGTAATGGATCCACCCGGATCCCAAGGTATATCAAAGCCAATTTTAATTAACAATGATTTGTAATTTAGTAGTGAGCACAAAGTAACATATATCATGCAACAACGAAGTCTAACTCTCTTCCTATGCATCGGCATGTCATAAAAGAACAATTCATGCACACATAGTAAAGGCTAATGCATATTATAAGCAGTTTCTTGCAATTCTATCATATTGGAAACATAGAGAGGTGGAGATATAGTTCCTCTCTCATAATAATTGCAAGTAGGAGCAGAAAGCACATGCATATTACATTCATCAAAATCATCATGTGTAGTAGTAAAACGCAACCCATCAATATAATCTTTAATAAGCACAAACTTCTCCGATATAGTATACTCGGGAGAATTCAAATAGATAATAGGACTATCATGCGTGGGTGCAATAGCAACAATTTCATGTTTAACATAAGGAACTATAGCAAGTTCATCTCCATAAGCATAATTCATATTGGCATCTTGGCCACAAGCATAGCAAGCATCATCAAAAAGTGATATTTCAAGAGAATCAACAGGATCATAGCAATCATCCTTCGGTAAGCACGAAGGGAAATTAAACAATGTATGAGTTGAAGAGTTACTCTCATTAGAAGGTGGGCACGGGTGATCAATCCGCTCGTCCTCCTTTTGTTCTTCGCTCTCGTCATCATCTTTTTCATCTAATGAGTTCACAGTTTCATCAATTTCTTCTTCCATAGCTTCCTGCAAAATATTAGTCTCTTCTTGGACAGCGGAGAATTTCTCAATATATAGTTTAACATAGGCATTAGAAGCATAATTATCATAACAATATTCAAGTATGGAAAAAAATTCAGATTTGTAAAGAATGGCATCATACTTTTCAATCAAAGAAGCAATTTCATAAGCACCCTTAAAAGCAACAAATTCTTCAATTTGTTGAACATCATAGTAATTATAAACACCCTTAGCATACGAAGATACGATTCCATTATCAATAAACTCACATTGGTAGGGAAGGTGTTTCTTAGGGTTTTCAGAACAACAAGTAATATCATATATTTCACATAAATTCCAAGCATAGCATTGCAAACGATGAATTTGATCCAGTAAAAGTTTCCCTTTTTCAGATATACGGTGTCGCACATAACAAGCATGCTCATCTAAAGATTTGCCCTCAACTAAACTAGTGGGGGTTTCAGCACGAGCACAAAGGGGTCGAAGATGATCCAAGTAAAAAGCTTCAGGAGTGTGATAGATTTTGAGTGGTTCTTCAACCATTGGTTCAATAGGTACAACTAATTTTTTTGGTATTTTGCGTTTCCTACCCATAACTAAAGATAGAAAACAACTAAGAATAGCAAATAAAAATTACTTAGTGATAAAGCAAACAAGCACACACGAGAATATTCACCCCACGCTATGACTCCCCGGCAACGGCGCCAGAAAAAGGTCTTGATAACCCACAAGTGTAGGGGATAATTGTAGCCTCTTTCGATAAGTAAGAGTGTCGAACCCAACGAGGAGCTAAAGGTAGAACAAATACTCTCTCAAGCCCTATCTGCCACTGACATGACTCTATGCATGCTTAGTGTTCGCTTTACCTAGAACAAGTATGAAACTAGAAGTACTTTGTAGGTGTTGTTGGATAGGTTTGCAAGATAATAAAGAATGCGTAAATAAAAAGTAGGGGCTGTTTAGATAAAGAAGCAATAAAGTAAATATAACGAGTGTGGAAAAGTGGTGGTAGAAGTTGTGGAATTGTCCCTAGGCAATCGACTACGTTACTAGACCGGTAATCACTATTGCAATTCTATTTGAGGGAGAGGCATAAGCTAACATACTTTCTCTTCTTGGATCATATGCACTTATGATTGGAACTCTAGCAAGCATCCACAAGTACTAAAGATCATTAAGGTAAAACCCAACCATAGCATTAAAGCATCAAGTACCCTTTATCCGATACGCAAACAACCTACTTACTTGGGTCTGTGCTTCTGTCACTCACGCCACCCACCATAAGCAAATCATGAACGTATTGCAAACCCTACAGCGGGGATCCCTCGCGCTTGCGCGACACGGAGAGCACCATAGGACAGCACCAATAATAAAACATGCAACTCAAACCAATCATATCATTCATCAATCACCGATAGGACAATGAAAATCTACTCAGACATCATAGGATGGCAACACATCATTGGATAATAATATGAAGCATAAAGCACCATGTTCAAGTAGAGGGTACAACGGGTTGCGGGAGAGTGGACCGCTGAATATAGATGGCGGAAGGTGATGGAGATGTTGGTGAAGACGGCGGAGGTGTTGGTGAAGATCGCGGTGATGATGATGGCCCCTGGCAGCGCTCTGGCGCCATCGGAAGCAAGGGGGAGAGGGCCCCCCTTCTTCTTCTTCTTCCTTGACCTTCTCCCTAGATGGGAGAAGGGTTTCCCCTCTGGTCCTTGGCTCCCATGGCGTGGGAGGGGCGAGAGCCCCTCCGAGATTGGATCTATCTCTCTGTCTCTCTCTGTTTCTGCGTTCCCAGATCCTTCCCCTTCAATGTTTCTTTTATATCCGGAGATCCCTAACTCCCATTGGGGTGAATCTTTCACCCAGATTTTTCTCATAAAATTAGCTTTCTTGCAGCAAAAGAAGAGCGTCAACCGCCTTACAGGTGGCCCATGAGAGTGCCAGGCGCGCCCAGGGGGTAGGGCACGCCCTCCTGTCTTGTGGCCACCTCGGGCACCGTTTCGCGTTGATTCTTCCTCCGAAAAATCCCAAACATTCCAAAATAATTCTCCGTCCGTTTTTATCCTGTTTGGATTCCGTTTGATATTGGGTTTCTGCGAAACATAAAACATGCAACAAACAGGAACTGGCACTAGGCACTGGATCAATATGTTAGTCCCAAAAATAGTATAAAAAGTTGCCAAAAGTATATGAAAGTTGAATAATATTGGCATGGAACAATCAAAAATTATAGATACGACGGAGACGTATCAGCTACCGCCGTACTAAGCAAAATAAGATGCATAAAAGATAAACATCGCATGCAATCAAAATATGTGACATGATATGGCCATCGTCATCTTGTGCCTTTGATCTCCATCTCCAAAGCACAGTCATGATCTCCATCGTCACCGGCTTGACACCTTGATCTCCATCGTAGCATCGTGCTCGTCTCACCAACTATTGCTTCTACAACTATCGCTAACGCATAGTGATAAAGTAAAGCAATTACATGGCGTTTGCATTTCATACAATAAAGCGACAACCATAAGGCTCCTGCCAGTTGCCGATAACTTCTACAAAACATGATCATCTCATACATCAACGTATATCACGTCACATCACAACATGCCTTGCAAAAACAAGTTAGACGTCCTCTATTTTGTTGTTGCAAGTTCTACGTGGCTGCTACAGGCTTCTAGCAAGAACCGTTCTTACCTATGCATCAAAAACACAACGGTGTTTCATCAAGTTTACTGTTTTAACCTTCAACAAGGGCTGGCCGTAGTCAAATTCAATTCCACTAAAGTTGGAGAAACAGACACCCGCCAGCCACCTTTATGCAAAACTAGTTGCATGTATGTCGGTGGAACCGGTCTCATGAACGTGGTCATGTAAGGTTGGTCCGGGCCGCATCATCCAACAATATCGCTGAATCAAAATAAGACGTTGGTGGTAAGCAGTATGACTATCACCGCCCACAACTCTTTGTGTTCTACTCGTGCATATCATCTACGCATAGACCTGGCTCGGATGCCACTGTTAGGAAACATAGCATGCAATTTAAAAAAAATCCTACGCTCACGCAAGATCTATCTGGGAGATGCATAGCAACGAGAGGGGGAGAGAGTGTCCACGTACCCTCGCAGACCGAAAGCGGAAGCGTTTGACAATGCGGTTGATGTAGTCGAACTTCTTCTCGTTCCGACAGGTCAAGCACCGAACGTACGACACCTCCGAGTTCTGCACACATTCAGCTCGATGAGGTCCCTCAAACTCTTGATCCAGCAAAGCGTCGAGGGAGAGTTCCATCAGCACGATGGCATGGTGACGGTGATGGTGAAGTGATCCGTGCAGGGCTTCGCCTAAGCACTATGTGAATATGACCGGAGGCATAAACTGTGAAGGGGGGCGCCGCACACGGCTAACAATGGTTTGTCTGTCTTCTAGGCGCCTCCCTCCCTTCATATATATACGTGGGAGGGAGAGGGAGCATCCAAGGGGGCGCCCAAGTAGGAGGAATCCTACTTGGGGCCCTAGTCCTATTCGCCCCCCTTACCATAATTACCGGAGGGGGAAGGAAGGAGGAGGGAGGAGGAAAGGAAGGGGGAGGCCGAATCCCTCCCCTTACTTTATCTCTTCCCCTCTTTCCTTCCCATCCAGGTTCAGCCTATATGGGGGCGCAGCAGCCCATGCTGGCTGTTGCGTTTCCCCTCTTGGCCCATTAGGCCCATATCTTTGCAAGGGGTGCCCGGAACCCCTTTCCGGTGACCCCGTACGTACTCGGTACCCCCGGAACACTTCCGGTGTCCGAATACTATCGTCCTATATATCAATATTTACCTCTCGAACATTTTAAGACTCCTCGTCATGTGTGTGATCTCATCCGGGACTCCGAACAACATTCGGTCACCAAATCACATAACTCATATAATACAAAATCATCATCGAACGTTAAGCGTGCGGACCCTACGGGTTCGAGAGCTATGTAGGCATGTCCGAGACACCTCTCCAGTCAATAAACAACAACGGAACCTAGATGCTCATATTGGATCCTACATATTCTCGAAGATCTTTATCGGTCATACCGTAATGACAACATACGTTATTTCCTTTGTCATTGGTATGTTACTTGCTCGAGATTCGATTGTCGGTATCTTCATACCTAGTTCAATCTCGTTACCGACAAGTCTCTTTACTCGTTTCGTAATGCATAATCCCGCAACTAACTCATTAGTCACATTGCTTGCAAGGCTTCTTATGATGTGCATTACCGAGAGGGCCCAGAGATACCTCTCTGATACTCGGAGTGACAAATCCTAATCTCGATCTATGCCAACCCAACAAACACCTTCGGAGATACCTGTAGAGCATATTTATAATCACCCAGTTACGTTGTGACGTTTGATATCACACAAGGCATTCCTCCGGTACATGGGAGTTGCATAATCTCATATTCGAAGGAATATGTATTTGACATGAAGAAAGCAATAGCAATAAAACTGAATGATCAATATGCTAAGCTAACGGATGGGTCATGTCCATCACATCATCTCCTACTGATGTGATCTCGTTCGTCAAATGACAACACATGTCTATGGCTAGGAAACTTAACCATCTTTGATTAACGAGCTAGTCTAGTAGAGGCTTACTAGGGACACGGTGTTTTGTCTATGTATCCACACATGTATCAAGTTTCCGGTTAATACAATTCTAGCATGAATAATAAACATTTATCATGATATAAGGAAATATAAAATAACAACTTTATTATTGCCTCTAGGGCATATTTCCTTCAGAAGGAGGTCGGGGTGGATCATCTTGTTGTACTTTCTCATTTCCTTCGTCTTGACGAGTTCCACTTGTGGATGCCTCCATGTCAACTTGTGGTTCACCTTGATGTGAAGTTGAGGCTTCCACTTGAATGGACGAAGTGCTCTCCTTCACCTCTGTTGGACGAATATTGCCAATAGATAAATCTTGAATTGCTTCTGAGGGATCTTTGTCTCCTATATCAATTGGCAGTTACTCTACTTGCGAGCCGTTGGATTCATCAAAATCCACATATTCCGTCTCTTCAACTTTTCGGGTGAAATTGTTGTAGGACATGGTAAGTGTGAGAGTTTGAGTCATACCGAGTAGAAACCCTTCATCAGATTTAGGAGCAAATTTTGAACGACGATGCTTATGAAAAATGTAACATTTTGAGCCAAATACTCGAAGGTATCCAAGTTGGGGTTTGTTACCGGTGAGTAGCTCGTATGCCATTTTACCAAGAAGCTTGTGAAGGTAAAGATGACTTGTACCATGACAAGCTGTCTCAACCGCTTCCGTCCAAAAGTGTTTTGGCGTCTTGTATTCATCCAGCATTGTTCTTACAATCTCGGTAAGGGTACGGTTCTTCCCCTCAACAACTCCATTTTCTTGAGGTGTGTACGTAGCCGAGAACTCATGTGAGATGCCTTCTTCTTCAAGAAAGGTATCCACATTGGCGTTCTTGAACTCTGTTCCATTATCCCTTCGAACCTTCTTCATCTTCACTGCATATTGATTTTGGGCCTCCCTAGCAAAGTTCTTGAAGATCTTTCATACCTGCAATTTGTCATCAAGAAAGAACACCCACGTAAATCGGAAAAAAATCATCAACAATGACCAATCTGAAAGAGCTACCACCAACACTCTTGTAGGCATTGGGACCAAATAGATCCATATGAAGTAGATCAAGTGGTCTTCTCGTGGTCATGATGTTCTTCATGGGATGACTCCCTCCAACTTTTTTTCCTACTTGGCAAGCACTACAAAGTCTATCCTTGTCATATATAACATATTTAACACCAAAGATATGATCACCTTTAAAGAGTTTATCAAGATTTTGCATGCCAACATGTCCTAGTCCTCTATGCCATAGCCAACCTCTAAAAGATTTTGCTAAGACAAGTGCGAGGTTGGGCTCTTTTAGTAAAATCAACAATGTATAGATCACCTCTACGAATACCAACAAAGACCATATTATGATTATCCCGATGAAACACCTGGCAATCTACTTCGGTAAATAGAACACTGAAACCAAAATCGACTAGTATAGATACGGAAAGAAGATTGTAACTAAGAGATTCAATGAGCATAACATTTTGAATGGATCTATCCTACCCTACCAAGGCCAAGTATCTTACCCTTGGAGTTATCTCCAAAAGTCACATATTTGCGTGGACCATCATTTTTAGTAAGCTCAAGAAACATGTCTTTATCTCCAATCATGTGATCGGTACATCCACTATCAAGAATCCACTCTTTTCCTTCGGCCATGTAGTCTCGAAGATTTTCCATGAGACTAAGATTTCTTATAGTCTTCTCATATTAGATGTCGAATTATTAATCCTCAACATAATAGCTATGCTCAACATCGTCATCATCATGCATATGATCATCACCTAGGTCAAGTGATTCATTAGATTTATAACCATGACAATTTGGAAGTTTATGAATTCTAATGGTTTCCATGATTATGTTGCTAATGGTTCCAACATCACCCTTATCACGCATAAGATCACGGAATTCAAATAGGCATTCATTCATCAAACTTAGGATCACTAGGCTGCATTTTGTGAAAAGCAATGGACTTAAGCAGGATTTCATTTAGATTCTTCAAGGAATAATTTGGAAAGCGCTCCGCAAGGTAATTCCATATAGTGTATGCGCATCCAAAGTTTTGCAAACAAACAAGCACATTTCTAGGTGATCCTCTAATGATAAGATTGACCATCCTAAGATTACGAACCATGTCAAGATACTCATCGAGGGTAGGATGCAAAGGACCAATGGGAGGCACTTAAGGGCTAAGAATATACTTGCTCAAATTATATCCATTGAAGATCTCACGCATTTTAGTTTTCCAAGAACCATAAAACTCCCCATCAAGGATAGACACTCTATGTCTAATACTCCCGAACATAGACTCATCCATCTTCCTCGAACAATGATTAAACCAAAGCAATGGAGACCAGTGCTCGGATACCAATTGAAAGATCGAGAAGAGGGGTCGAGAGAGGGGTGATTAGACCCTTAACAAGTAAAAGTAGCAATTTTTACATTTCTTCAAGTTAAGGTTGAGTTTAGCACATGTTAAAGGGCACACAATACATTTTGCAAAAGCATGGCAAGAGTATAGGCAACGGAAAGAGTAAAGCCTGCAAGTGCAAGAATGTAAAGGAATGGGAATTGGAGAAGGCAAACACAATGGAGACGCGGATATTGTTGGCATGGTTCCGATAGGTGGTGCTATCATACGTCCATGTTGATGGAGACTTCAACCCACGAAGGGTAACGGCTGCATGAGCCCACGGAGGGCTCCACCCACGAAGGGTCCACGAAGAAGCAACCTTGTCTATCCCACCATGGCCATCGTCCACGAAGGACTTGTCTCACTCTGGTAGATCTTCATGAAGTAGGCGATCTCTTTGCCCTTACAAACTTCTTGGTCAGCTCCACATCATGTCGGAGGCTGAAATGATCGATATGGTTGACTAGAGGGGGGGTGTGAATAGGCAACTAAAAATTTTAGCTTTTCTTGACCAAATTAAACTTAGCATCAAAATAGGTTGTCTAGATGTGCAACTAGGTGAGCAACCTATATGATGCAACAACAACAAGCACACAAGCAAGCAAGGGATACAACACAATAAAAGCTTGCACAAGTAAAGGTAAGAGATAACCAAGAGTGGAGCCGGTGGAGACGAGGATGTGTTACCGGAGTTCCTTCCCTTTGAGAGGAAGTACGTCTCCGTTAGAGCGGTGTGGATGCACAATGCTCCCCAAGAAGCCACTAGGGCCACCGTATTCTCCTCATGCCCTCACACAATGTGAGATGCCGTGATTCCACTATTGGTGCCCTTGAAGGCGGCGACCGAACCTTTACAAACAAGGTTGGGGCTATCTCCACAACTTAATTGGAGGCTCCCAACGACACCACGAAGCTTCATCACAATGGAATATGGCTCTGAGGTGACCTCAACCATCTAGGGTGCTCAAACACCCAAGAGAACAAGATCCGCAGGGGATTAGTGGGGGGGATCAAATTTCTCTTGGTGGAAGTGTAGATTGGGGCCTTCTCAACCAATCCCTAGAAAAATCAACAAGTTTGATTGTCTAGGGAGAGAGATCGGGCGAAAATGGAGGTTTGAGCAGCAATGGAGCTTGGGGAGGGAAGAGGTAGTCTTCTTGGGGAAGAAGACCCTCTTTATATAGTGGCGGATAAGATCCAACCATTATCCCCTCTCTCTCAGCCCACGCGACGCGGTACTACCGCACACGACCGCGGTACTACCGCACAGGGTTGCGGTACTACCGCTGCAGGGTGCGGTACTATCGCTTGTGCAGTAGTGACCAGATGAGGGCCTGTTGCACATGGCAACGAGCGGTAGAACCGCCGGAGCGGTACTACCGCGCGCCCCTATGGTACTACCGTAAGGCAGGTATCAACTGGTGCTGGAAATGCACGAAAGTAATAAATTACTTCTGTAACTACTTCTGCTGAGGTTGGAACTGTGCAAAAGTCCGACATGGTAGTACCGGATGATGGGGTCATGTACCTAGGGTAGGGTCATGGACCTGATCTAAGTACCTTGCCCAAGGACACCCTTAGAAGAGGTCGCCTTCCAGTCGACCAACGAGGGACTCACTCGACTGACTTGAAGGACTCGACCATGAAGACTCACTCGACCACCAGAAGGTCAAGAGGCACTCTGCACTGCAACGGCCTGTAATTAAGTAGACTTTATGATAGTAAAGACACTTTATGTGGGGCGTTACCAGTAACGCCCCGGACTTAACTCACCTTAAACCCTCTCCTACGTGGGCTGGCTGGGGTCCTGGCGCACTCTATATAAGCCACCCCCCTCCACAGGTAGAGGGGTTCGGCACCTTGTAACTCATATATTCGTAATCCACTCGACCGCCTCCGGGCTCCGAGACGTAGGGCTATTACTTCTTCTGAGAAGGGCCTGAACTCGTACATCCCTTGTGTTTACAACCTCTCCATAGCTAGGACCTTGCCTCTCCATACCTACCCCCCACTCTACTGTCAGGCTTAGAACCACGACAGTTGGCGCCCACCGTGGGGCCGGTGTTTTAGCGATTTTGTGGAGAAGTTGCGATTCTTCCGAGTACTTTCATCATGGTGGCTGCTGGAGTTTTGGTCGAGGGTCGAGAGATCCATCTCGGCACTCTCACCTTCATCGCCGACGACTCCGCCTGGCTCCAGGAGGCTCCACTCGACGTTGATGTGCTCCCCCCCCCCCCGCGGTGCGACGCATTTTCGCGCATGTGTCCGCGGCGTTCTGCTGCGGCAACCGTCGACCCCGTATCGGTCGACTTCTCCATCGTCCACCCTCCCGGTCTCCCGCCAGCGCAAGCGCTCGGGCCGGTCGAGGCTTCAGCGATGGGTGAGGCACGCGGTAGCTCGCCAGTCGGCCACCACCCAAGTTGCGGCAATCGAGCCCGACGAATCTCTCTACGGCTTGTTCGATCTGTCGACTGGCTCCGTAGAGACTGCATCCGAGTGCGATAGCAGTGATCCAGCGGCGGAAATCCTGATGGTCGACGGGCCCTGCAGTCCCCCTGGCTTCGCCCGTGATGGTGGGGCAGGCGACGGAGGCGACCCCGCACGAGGCCACGAAGAGTACCAGCCCGAGCCACTCGACTCTCTGCAAAGAGAGGAACTTTGCCGCAGGAACGTGGATGTCCTGCGTACTCCCATCGCAGGAGAAACCCCCGAGGCTCGTGCCTTGGAGGAGGCACGTCTGGCCAATTTGGCCGAACGCACTCGACTGGAGAATCTCCAGCGAGCACTCGACGAGCGCGCGCGGCAACGAGTTCCCGACACCAGTCGACGTCAACTCTTCCCGTCGACTCAGGTATATCGAACCCCAATCCAGAATTTAGCAGCTGCGACCCGTATAGCAGAGTCCATCCAGCCTTCTCAGTCAGAAGCTGGCAGAGGCTTGATGCAGATCAGGGATCTGCTCCGGGCAGCAGGAGACCAGAATTCAGCTGTGTCGCAGTCGCGCAACCGAATTCACAGTCGATCCGTCGCTGCGGATACGGTTCAGTCGGCTCACAGCCCCAGATCGCCTCCGCGGCGTGAGGGACGCGAGAATCGGCAAGACCAATATGGTGACCGACTCGACCGAGATGATAGGCGTCAAGTGCCCAATTCCCCTCCGAGGGGTGGGTCTTACGCTCCTCGGCAGCAAGATGACAGGCGTCAGTTCAGTACAGGGCGAAGGGTTCCAGTCGACCCCAGAGAACCAGGCTTCGACGCGCGATCCATTATCGTGCAAGGGATGGTCGACCGGAACAGAGCCCATCGAGGCGGACTCGACAGAGATGCACCCACAAGCAGTCGAGTGCATGTTTCTGGTCCTGAATGTTTCAGCAGAGCTATCAGAGCCGCAGTTATCCCTCCCAATTTTAGGTTGGCAACAGGAGTCAACAAGTTCACTGGTGAGTCTAAGCCTGAAACTTGGCTTGAGGACTACCGAGTGGCAGTACAGATTGGTGGTGGGAACGACGAGGTGGCCATGAAGCATTTGCCCCTCATGCTGGAAGGTTCTGCCAGGGCATGGTTGACTCAATTACCTCCTAGCAGCATTTACACTTGGGAAGATCTGTCCCGAGTGTTCATCAGAATGTTTGAAGGAACTTGCAAGCGACCAGCTGGACTGATAGAGTTGCAAGTCTGCGTGCAGAAGACCAATGAGACTCTCAGAGAGTATATTCAGAGATGGATCACTTTGCACCATACTGTGGAGAATGTATCTGATCACCAGGCAGTCTGCGCCTTCAAGGATGGCGTCAAGAACAGAGAATTAAGTTTGAAATTTGGTCGAACCGGTGACATGACCTTGAGTCGGATGATGGAGATTGCTACCAAGTACGCCAACGGCGAAGAAGAAGACCGACTCCGAAGCGGCAAGCACAAGCCGACCCAGTCGGAAAAGGGAAACACCAGTCGGAAACAAAAGCGGAAGGCTGAACCAGCAGCTCCTGGAGAGGCTCTGGCCGTGACTCAGGGAAAGTTTAAGGGGAAACCAAAAGGATCCTGGAACCCTAAGAAGGTAAAGGATAAAGAAGGGAACGACGTAATGGATATGCCATGTCACATCCACACGAAGAAAGACGAAGAGGGGAATATCATTTACCCGAAGCATACCACTCGCCAATGTCGACTCCTGATCCAACAGTTTCAGGGAAAACAGTCTAAGGACAAGGAGAAGGAGTCGGACAAGACCGAAGACAAGGAGGACAGTGAGGGAGGATATCCGCATATCAACTCCACTCTGATGATCTTTGCAGATGTGGAAAGCAAGAGTCGATTGAAAGTCATTAACCGAGAGGTGAACATGGTTGCCCCAGCAAAAGCAAATTATTTGAAATGGTCCCAAATACCCATCACATTCGACCAATCTGATCACCCGACCCATATTGCCACCCCTGGGAGGCAAGCTTTGGTGGTCGATCTAGTTGTTGAAGGCACTCGACTAACAAAAGTGCTGATGGACGGTGGTAGCGGGCTGAATTTGTTGTATGCAGACACACTGAAAGGAATGGGCATTCCGATGTCCCGACTGAGCACCAGTAACATGAGTTTTCATGGAGTTATACCAGGGAAGAAAGCCGAGTCACTCGGCCAAATAGCTCTGGATGTGGTGTTTGGTGATTCGAAACATTTTCGCAAAGAAAAGTTGACATTTGAGGTCGTGGATTTTCAGAGCGCATATCATGCCATTTTGGGGAGACCAGCTTACGCACGGTTCATGGCTCGACCATGTTACGTGTACCTCAAATTGAAGATGCCCGGCCCCAAAGGAGTGATCACTGTCACCGGTGATCGGAAAAAGGCAGAAGAGTGCTTTCAGAAGGGCTCAAAGATTGCCGATTCCCAGGTGACAGCGGTCGAGTTCGAGGAATACAAGCAAAACGCAGATCCGAGTGACTTGCTGCGATCCAAGAAACCCGCCACAGAGTCTGCATTTCAGTCGTCCGGTGAGACGAAGCATGTTCACATTCACCCGACCGACCCCGATGCAGCTCCGACCCGCATCTCCACAACACTCGACCCAAAATAGGAAGAAGCGCTCATCCAGTTCCTCCGTGAGAACTGGGACATTTTTGCATGGAAGCCCGCTGACATGCCAGGTGTTCCCAGGGGACTGGCTGAGCATCGCCTAAGAGTCGACTCATCTGCAAAACCAGTCAAAGAGCATCTTCGGCGGTCCGCCGTCCAGAAGAGAAAAGCCATTGGTGAGGAAGTGGCTCGACTATTGGCGGCAGGATTTATCCGAGAGATATACCACTCCGAGTGGCTCCCTAATGTCGTCATGGTTCCTAAGAAGGACAAATCACTCCGAATGTGCATTGATTTCAAGCACATCAACCGGGCCTGCCCAAAAGATCATTTTCCTCTCCCTCGCATAGATCAAATTGTTGACTCGACCGCAGGATGCGAGAGACTGTCTTTTCTAGATGCCTACTCCGGGTACCACCAGATCCGTCTGTACGGACCCGACGAGGTAAAAACAGCTTTCATCACTCCATTCGGGTGCTTCTGCTATATCACCATGCCATTCGGCCTCAAGAATGTCGGAGCCACATTTATGCGAATGATTCAGAAGTGTCTACTCACTCAAATCAGTCGGAATGTGGAAGCATATATGGATGATATCGTTGTCAAGTCACGAAAAGGTTCCGACCTGCTCGCTGATCTCGCCGAAACATTTGCCAACCTCAGAAGGTATGATATCAAGCTCAATCCATCAAAGTGCACATTTGGAGTTCCTGGTGGCAAGTTACTCGGTTTTCTCGTTTCCGAACGGGGAATCGACGCTAATCCAGAGAAGATTGGCACTATTCTCCGAATGAAACGCCCTGTGCGAGTGCACGATGTCCAGAAGCTTATTGGATGCTTGGCCGCATTAAGTCGATTCATCTCACGACTCGGTGAAAAGGCATTGCCTCTTTACCGACTGATGAAGAAGGCAGACAAGTTCGAGTGGACTCCAGAAGCTGATGCAGCGTTTGCCGAGCTAAAAGCTCTGCTCTCCACCCAGCCGGTGCTTGCTGCTCCAATCAGCAAAGAGCCTCTGTTGCTCTATATCGCAGCCACAGGACAAGTCGTCAGTACTGTGCTTACGGTCGAGCGGGAAGAAGAAGGAAAAGCTCTCAAAGTTCAGCGCCCAGTGTATTATTTGTCTGAAGTCTTGACTCCATCCAAGCAGAGATATCCTCATTATCAGAAGCTTGTGTATGGAATATACATGACCACAAAGAAGGTTGCTCATTATTTCTCTGATCATTCCATCACAGTCGTCAGCGACGCTCCACTATCAGAGATTTTGCACAACAGAGATGCAACTGGTCGAGTGGCCAAATGGGCGATTGAACTTCTTCCTCTTGATATCAAGTTTGAAGCAAAGAAAGCCATTAAGTCCCAGGCAATAGTAGATTTCCTCGCCGAGTGGATTGAACAGCAGCAGCCGACTGAAGTTCACTCGGAGCATTGGACCATGTTCTTTGATGGCTCTAAGATGTTGAATGGTTCCGGTGCTGGGGTTGTCCTGGTTTCCCCCAGAGGAGATAAGCTCAGATATGTGCTCCAGATTCACTTTGATTCCTCCAACAATGAGGCGGAATATGAGGCCCTCTTATATGGGTTGCGCATGGCCATTTCACTCGGCGTCCGTCGCCTGATGGTCTATGGCGACTCGGATTTAGTGGTCAACCAGGTGATGAAGGAGTGGGACGTGAGAAGCCCAGCCATGACTGGATACTGCAGTGCAGTGAGGAAGCTAGAAAAGAAGTTCGAGGGGTTGGAGCTCCATCATATACCCCGACTGAAAAATCAAGCAGCTGATGATCTAGCAAAGATAGGTTCCAAGAGAGAAGCCATTCCGAGTGGTGTGTTCTTGGAGCATATACACATTCCGTCAGTCAAAGAAGATCCTTTCACCGAAGAAGCTCCACAGCCCAAGAGTGCCACAGATCCGACTGAGGTTGAAGTCCCAACGGTGGTCGACTTGATCATGGAGGTCTTGGTGGTCATTCCCAACTGGACAGTTCCATATATCGCGTATATCCTGAGAAAAGAGCTTCCGGAGGATGAGGAAGAGGCTCGACAGATCGTCCGTCGATCTAAGGCCTTTACCGTAATCAAAGGACAATTATACAGAGAAAGCGCGACTGGAGTTGGTCAGAAGTGCATAACACCAGAAGAAGGTCGGCTCATCCTCAATGATATCCACTCGGGGACCTGTGGTCATCATGCGTCCTCTCGGACCATCGTGGCCAAAGCATACCGAGCCGGATTTTACTGGCCAAAGGCGAATGAGATGGCGAAGGAGATAGTGGATAAGTGCGAGGGATGTCAGTTTTACTTGAATATGTCGCACAAGCCCGCATCGGCTCTGAAGACCATCCCACTCGTTTGGCCTTTCGTGGTATGGGGGTTGGACATGGTCGGTCCTTTGAGAACAGGACGAAGCGGCTTCACGCATGTACTGGTGGCAGTCGACAAGTTCACCAAGTGGATCGAGGCTAAACCAATCAAGAACCTTGACACCGGTACTGCTGTTAGCTTCATCAGGGAATTAATATTCAGATATGGAGTCCCGCACAGCATCATTACAGATAATGGGTCGAACTTTGACTCGGAGGAATTCAGAGATTTCTGTAGCTCCCAAGGCACACGGGTCGACTATGCTTCAGTCGCCCATCCGCAGTAGAATGGACAAGCAGAGCGAGCTAACGGCCTGATTCTCAAGGGATTGAAACCCCGACTGATGCGTGATCTCAAGCATGCAGCTGGAGCTTGGGTCGACGAACTTCCCTCAGTGCTTTGGGGACTGCGGACCACACCTAATCGGTCGACCGGAAGAACTCCATTCTTCTTGGTCTACGGAGCTGAAGCAGTATTGCCGAGTGATCTTCTCCACAATGCTCCTCGAGTTGAAGTCTATAACGAAGCAAAAGCTGAACAAGCGCGGCAGGACGCAGTCGACCTTTTAGAGGAAGAAAGGGAGATGGCTCTGATCCGGTCGACCATCTACCAACAAGATTTGCGTCGTTTCCATGCCAGAAATGTGAGAGGTCGAGCCTTCCAGGAAGGAGATTTAGTTCTCCGAGTGGATCAGCACAAACCACACAAGCTTGCTCCTTCTTGGGAAGGTCCCTTCATCGTCACCAAGGTTCTCCACAACGGGGCGTACCGTCTTTACAACATCGAGCATAATATCGACGAGCCCCGAGCTTGGAACGCGGAACTACTCCGCCCATTTTATACTTAAGTTTTATCACTCGGATGAGTTGCAATAAAGTACTTCTGTAGTTCATGGACCTCAAAATAATAGTGTCATAGTTCCTCCATAATTTTTGTCACTTTTTATTTTTGTCCAATAAAATTCCCCCTCAGTGGGTGACTTAGCCGCGAATCCGTTTCGCCTAAGTTTGTAAAAATCCTACCAAGTGGTGAGCCAGACTCCCACTCGGAGGCTTAGCTGCGAATCCGTTTCGCCTAAGTTATCAAAATCCTACCGAGTGGTAAGCCAGACTTCCACTCGGGGGCTTAGCTGCAGCCCTGTGCTCGCCTAAGTTGTAAAAAATCCTACCGAGTGAAGAGCAAGCCTCTCACTCGGGGGCTTAGCTGCAGTCCAAGCACTCGCCTAAGTTATAAAAATCCTACCGAGTGAAGAGCAAACCTCTCACTCGGGGGCTTAGCTGCAGTCCAAGGACTCGCCTAAGTTTGTAAAAATCCTACCGAGTGAAGAGCAAACCTCTCACTCGGAGGCTTAGCTCCAGTCCAAGTACTTGCCTAAGTTATCAAAATCCTACCGAGTGAGAGCAAACCTCTCACTCGGAGGCTTAGCTGCAGTCCAAGTACTTGCCTAAGTTATCAAAATCCTACCGAGTGGAGAGCAAACCTCTCACTCGGAGGCTTAGCTGCAGTCCAAGTACTCGCCTAAGTTATAAAAAT